>NC_088171.1:107257032-107302032 GCF_028769735.1 Zonotrichia leucophrys gambelii | reverse complement strand
GTGCTTTTGTTTGGCATCTTATGAAGAACAAACGAGCCGCTCTTCCCTTTACCTTTTAAAAATGATACCGCAATGAAAGTTCTGTTGCTCGGGCGCACGCTTATATTCCGAGCTTCCCAGGAAGGATTTATTTATGTGCGCATAAGAGTTTTAGAGCCAGTGGGAGAACGACCAATTAGCCATATTTGCAAAAAGATGCAGGAAAACTTTAACTGAGGGGTAGTCTTAGACCTCCAAGTATTTAAGTGCAAAGGAATAAAGGTTCAGAATAAATTGGCAAATAGAGGAAATTGTTCTCCTGTTAGACATTGGGCATGTTTCACTCGTGGTGATTTGTTACATGTGTTACAGAGAGAAGTTTCGTTTCAAATATCTTCCTGTAAACATCACACTTAATTTAAAACAAAAGATACAGCTTCCATTTTATGTGGAGGTATGGGCTTTGCCTTTCTTAGGCACCAGTTGCCTGAGAATACCTAAAATGAGAAAACAGCAACATTGTATGTTTCAGATGGAGTAGCTTGGATTTGCTGACCATAAACTACTGACTTGACAAAACCACTTAATGTTCAGGATGGAGATGATAGAGATTTCTTTGCAGAGTCTTATTTACTATTTTTCATCTAAAACCAGCCAGTAAATCAATCATCATCTGTAATTATTGCTGCAGTAATTACCTTTGGGGAGTAGGTTATCATTCTTGGTGGCCTTTGTTCAAATATCTCTTTCATTTTCCCTGTTTTATTTTTCTTGAATCATGTCAGTTTCTGAGTGGATTAATAGTATTCTGAAAGCAGTCTGATTGTGAGATTTCTGAAAGGGCTAATAATGCGATTCATCTGATTCATCTGAGGAGCTGAAAGATGCTTGCATAGATGCAGCATTTAAATTCGTGAATCAGAGTTTGCCCATCAATTATTACATCTTCATTTTTAGTGAACAAACAAAAGCTGTAAGTAATGTTGCAAGGAGAATTTCAACTGTACCTCCAGTGCAGCGCTTATTTAAATTCCTGATTTCTTAAGTATTACAGATTTAGTCAGTACAAAATGTAGTTGTACAGATAAAAATAAACAGTATTTTAAATAGCTTATTTGAAAAACTATTCTATGAATGTATGTAAATGAGTTATTTAAACTCATGAGCGCTGTTTTACATCTAAATAAAATATGGAGTTACACATTACATTTCCAATTTGTCATGTACTTAGCAACCCTTTCTGGGGGGAAGATATAAGAGATATTTTTGATATGTCTGTCACTTTTGATAACTTAATTTGAAACTTATATCTTAGGGGAATACTGATACAAGGCAGGTAAATACATTAAAACAAAATGACAATTGAGTTTTTCATATTGAATGCATAAAACTAATGTTCATCTGAAATGGTGGGTGTTAAGAACTAGCTAATGACTAAATTTCTTGTATTTCTTGAAAATACACTTTTTTCAATTACCCAGATTTCTGTTTACATTCCTTTTATAGTTATTTCTCTCTATCCTTCCTTTATGTTTTTTTTTCCTTTTCCCTGTTTTGGTTTCTTGCCAACTTTGGTCTGACTGTCCCCCAGCACTTGGTGAAGATTGCATCTCAGCCTTGGACCTAGGAAAGAAAATAGGCATGGCTAACATTAGATAAGCCCCTTATAATTTAAGAATAATAAAATCTTCTTTCTGAGGAAAAATAAGATTTAATTATTTTCTGTGACAAACCCTGTCTCTTACAAATACACTGCAGGTTTGTGGCAAAAAAAAAAGTCTCAAAAGGAGAGTAAATGACAACTTTCTGAAAAACTGCAATTTAAATATCTTATTTTACTTTGGGAAGGAGGAATTAAAGTTCAACTCTCAGGTACTTGAAGGCAGGGGAAGGATCAGTTACAACAAACTCATCAGTCCTGACCTATATTTCATTCTACTGATTAATTTATCCCATTTCCTTGGCTGGTTTCTGAAAAAAAAAAAATCTATTAAGTATCATTGACCTGATCAAAATCACGTAATGTGTTTGGTGAGGAGGAGAGGGAGGATAGCTGGAGAAAAGCAGGTGGGGAAAGACAAGTCGGAGATACGATACTCGTGTACCAGCCCCAAAAGGGGCACTGTGCAAATGAAGGGTATCCAAGAAGGGCAATTATTATGTCTCCTTCAACTCCTGACACCCAGGGGCAGAGCCATTCCCTCAGTAAAACCGTGGTAGGGACCCCTGTGAGGAGAAAGCAAGGGAGGGGGGCAGAGCAGCTTCTTGTATGTTGTTTAACTTGGCCATTATGAGTTGTAAACCTTTTTTTGTGACTTGGCATGCTTTGGAGATATCACACTTGGGTTACTGACTGCCTCCCCCCCCTCCTTCCTTTCTGGTTTATGGGGTTTTACTTTTAGGAGGGCTTGAGGTTTTTTTCTTTGCTCTTACTACCGGCTTTTGATGAGAAAGTTTGTTTAGGAAAATTGTTAGAAAAATACAATCACGTGCAAAGAAAACTAGCTATCCTTTATACAAAACTGAATGCAAATGTAGTTCTACTAAATGTTAAACACAGGTTTCTCTAAACTAAAGCCAGGTAATATTCATTACTACGTTCAAAGCCACCCAAGAAAAATCACTGAAATGGTAGTTATTAGATAAGCTATCACAAGGAAACTAGTACAGCTTCTCATGTTCAGTAGAAGTGCTGATCTCTGATTTTTTTTTGTGGAAAAAAAGCCCAAACAATCTGTGGTTTTACTTCAAAGTAAATTTTTACTCAATTCAATTTTGTGTCCTATATGCAGAAATAAAATTACTAAATGTAAGTTCCTAGAAAGAGGAACGGGATGCATTTCTCAGTTGTATTTTACATACCCATGCCCTGCGTAAAGAAGGCTTGATATATATTGTCAAGCCCAAGGCTGAAGTTGTTCCCTGTTTTTGAGGAAACCTAGGTAATCTTTCCATCTTGAATGGATTTACAACTGCAGCTCAGTTCATGCAGAGTATCGGTGGACTGAACAAATGTATCTGTGCTTTAATGGGACCTGCTTCCTCAGCAGAGATTCCAAGTGAAAGGATGTTTCTCATGCAGAGGTGCAGGTTATGCGGTACCAAGGAAGATAGAATAGTAGTGGATTAAAAGAAAACTGTTACTAACCAGCAGCAATAGTTCAGAGAGAATTTGACATTCAGATTTCCTTCTAACAGTAGCCTTTACATTTCTCTGTATCTGTCAACTGTTTGAATGCCTGTTTGCAGCCCCAGCCCTCCCTGGCTTCCAAATTGCATGGGCTAGACTCAAAAGTCATGGGATTGTCTGCTGATTAGACTATAATCAAACCAGCATAAACTAAACCAGCAATTAGTATTGGCATTATTTCTATGAACTTGACTTTAAGTTTCAGTATTATTGGTCCAAAGAACTTTTTTCTGAACGGGCTGTTTTTAGGAACTGTGTTATTTTGGCATCATCATTTTATAGGGAGGGAACAAAAAATTCATGAGATTCCATTTGGCCTGAAAAGCAAAAACATCTGTTTGATGCATGAGTAAATTGCTGGCTTCTATTTGGCCATCCAAAAAAGGGCAAAAATTAAGATACCAAACATAAAAGAGTACATGAAAAAAAAAAAAAAAGAAAGAAAGAAATTACAAAGAGGATTTAAGATTAGCATCTTTTATAATGCAGGCTATTTATAGTGTTCTGTTTTGGACTTGCCAAAGCATGCCTTTATGTATTAAAAAAATCCCTCACAACAAAAACATCCATCCCTAACCTTTAGTAATATTCATGGACTTTGGCAATGCATATTGATAGTCTTGACTAGCTGCAGGATTACAGTAATGCTGCCCAGTCATTTCTGGGGCCAGCATGAGTTACATTGGCCATCATTGCCTGCTGCTTGGGGTTAGACACCATTAGAAGTGAGCATCTAAACAGCTTCTGGCCGTACTGCTGGTTTCCACAAAGGTGAAATCTTGTGGCAAAGATAATATGAAGAGGTTTAGTAAGGCTGCTGATGTGTTTGGATTGGTTTGATTTTGTTTTCCTGAGTTGCTGTTAACTTGTGCAACGAGGGAAGCTGTCAGTATGGAGTCACTTATCTAACACGTGTAGGATAACATTATCCACCATGATCTAAGATCTCTTGAAAGGCTTTATGTTGCTCTATAATTCATTCTGTCTAATTTACAGCTGGTTTAATTGTTCTCAATTCTTTGTTCTGAAACATGATTCAATATTTTCAAACTTGCGCATTTTGAAAAAAAATCTTCCTTTTGAATAACTGTGCTTGAGGAAAAGACCCAGGAAAACCGTTAACATTTTATGTAGACCATATGGATTCACTAATTTTTTTTCTGCGTAAAAGAATTAAAATACGATATTTGGAAGGTTTTTATAGATTGACTAAAATACGGTATAAGTTCTGCTAACCTAAGACAACCTCCTAGAATCTTTTCCTAGCCATATTTTACAGTTTCCATTGGTTTCTGCAGGGCTACCTGAGCTCAGAATCAGTCCCATTTGGGGGTTGGGAAAATGCATTATTTCACTTAAATAAGAATTGTGGCATGTATATGTACATATATATAAATATTTCCCTGAAGGGACATCACACAGATCTACAAAGAATTTGGCCTGTTTTATTTGGTGCTGTGAAAATGTACATGTCTGTTTTCAAATACATTTTTCAGAGTGTTACTACAAAGCATTAAAGTTTTCCAGTTGCTGTCTTTGTAAAAGTTGGACAGCACAAGAGAGGCTTTTAAATACTTTTAAATCGTAATGTAACATTTGGCATAGGACTCTGACAAAAGATGGATGTGCAAAGACCAAAAGAGGTTTGTTTTTGTTTTAAAATTAGACAACTTGGGTTCTATTTCACCTCAAGTATGAGTAATTATGCTAGTTTAGCAATTATTAGAGATGAAAGAAATTCTGTTAGATATGAGTCTCCTAAACTTCAGTAGCTTTAGTTTTAGCCAGGATAATGATCAAGGAGTAGTTAGCCATATGCCTAGGGACTATGCTGTAGCAAAAAAGATAGGGCTGATCTTGGGGGTATCCTTATTACAACGTGTTATAATTAACATTTTCATTCAGCCCTCCTACTTTCCAAAAAAGGCTGCTTTATTTTTTCTGTGCACACACTGGTAAGACTGCACAAAATTGTTCTCTTCCAATGAATTTTTGAACCAGGACAGTTGTCTTCCATATTTAGACTATTATTTAACACTGGTCATGGGGTTTTTGCCCCCCATTTCATGTTCCTTTAGTTTCCTATAAATTTTTTCCCCTCTATACTGCGTAATTATTAAGAAAAAAGATGTAGAAGACTTTTCTCCCCTCCTTTTTAGGATTTAGTCTAAGTTATACATGTCCTTCTGGGCTGTGCACGTTTGGGGTTTAGATTTTCCTTTAGCTAGGGTGATGCTGTGCATGCCATAGTGCAATTGTTCTTTATACAGTTGAATCCACAGAATGGGTATTCAAAAGGATTGTAGGGCTGTTACTTACCAATTCTGCGCAATTAAAACCCAATGAAATTTTGGGGGCTTGCTTTCATTGTGATCCCCTTCCCTTTTATTTTTTTTTTTTTTTTTTTGTGTCATGGGAGTAAGGAAGAAGGGTGTTGTTTCAGTGAGTGATTTGTCTCATACTTTCACTTTTAAATGTAGGTGCAATTAGATGTAACTTTTCTTTGGAAGAGTTGGAATTGTAGTCCTTCAAGATTTCTTAAAGTTATCTATCTATCTATCTATCTATCTATCTATCTATCTATCTATCTATCTATCTATCATCTATCTATGTCAGTATAGTGAAATTCACCCCCTTCTTTGTTCAATGTGATGTGGGCTTACTGCAGTTCTTGTAAATGCAATATCAGTAACTAGCTAGCCTTCTTGCAAATTTGGCAGTGCTAGTCCTTAGCTAGACAGCTGGCTGAGGCAGAACACCTTTTTCCTGAGGAAAAAATGGATGTGATGTTAATAGTGAGGATTCTCAATGTTTTCCTTCTGTCTCAAATCTGGGTTTTGGAGAGCTTATTCTCTCATGCAGAGGCAATAACCTGGAGCATGAATTTTGCCCTTATCTAACACAAATGCCAAACCACTCCAGTTTCTCACAGAGATGCTCAGTGTTCCACACATGTGGAAAAGCTAGAGCACTTCTATATCTAAATGTCCCGGTTGACTGTAAAATAGATGGCTTTTGTGTACAGTCCCTGAGACCTGTTGTACCCTTATTATTTTTATGTTGTGTTTTCCTGGAAAAATATATTTCAAACAATGAATTCCTTGATAATTGATTTTCTAGTTTCATTTTTCTGTTGTTCACTCTTTTGGTAACATATCAAGTTCAACTTCCATTATTGATTCATTCATTTTTGTGAAAGAGACTTTAAAAACAAAAATAAAATAACTGCTCTGTTTCTGGACTGGATGGTGTGATGTAGTGAGGCAGTGTCCTTGGGAAGACCAGGCTGTGCTTTGATCAACAAAAACTTTCTCTGGCACAGAATTATGATGGCTGGGGTTTTTTTTCCAGACAGAGTCAAGTGACTTTCTAACTTTTGACAGTGGCAGTAGGAAGGAGGAGGGGGTGGGGAAGTTAATTATTTTCCACCTCCAAAGAATACAATTGTGAGGAAGGAACTTTCTGATTCACTGGTTCCAGGACAACAGGATGTCAAGATCCATGCCTGATGTAACGTTTTCACTCTGAAGATGGGAGGAGGAAATGGGTTTGCATTGGCCTCTGCGTGCAACCACTGACTGGGAAGGGATTGTGTTACGTGACTTTAAAGAGCTGGAGCACAGGAAGAGATTTGGTTTGCAATTTCTGGTGAATCTGTTGAGTAGGACACTTGCTTGTCAGAAGAAAATGTAAATCAATGAAGAAAGGTCAGAAATCTTTAAGGGAAAAAATTTTAAAAACAAAAAGGGCTTGCATGCTGCAAGATGTTTAGTGCTCAGATACTGCACTGCTTAGTTTGTAGTTACTTAGTGGAATAGCCACCTTGCACCAAACTCTTGGATTCTTTATATAGTTCACAGGTGCTTTGGGGTTTATGAGTGTTGTAGAGTAGAAATTATTTAAAGGAGGCAGCAGGAAAAACTTGGAAATAATAATGTGTCTTATCTCCTCCCCTGTTCTAGATGTGAGTATCTTAGTGCAACGGGGCATCTCATAGCAGTCACTTACCTGACTCAGGTTTTGGAGATAGAGAAAAAATTCCTTTCCTCCTGGGCTGAAAAGAATTGAAGTGGTGTGCTGCTGCTCTTCCTCTCTCCTTTGCTGAAGAGGGAAAAATCTTTGCTCTGCTGGGATGTGAGAGGCACGAGTTCTGTTTTGTGCTTTGTCTAAAGGTGTTTTACCTGTATATCACAGGGAGGACGTCAGTCATTACAGAGCAACATATTGTGTTATGAGTGTGAGTTGCCCTGTTATTTTTGTCAATGCCACTCCCCTTTTCAAAAGTCTATTATTTTTTGGACAAGAGGGTGAGAAAGAGCAGGAGACTCAGGGCTCTAATAGCTTGAGTACCTTAAAGAAAAAGGGGACACCTGGGTTCTGGTCTGCCACGTACTTTCTGCCACTTCTGATGAATTATTTAGGTGCAACTAGAATTGGATTCCACTTATCCCCCTTCCTGTGACAGTGCCCCAACCACAGGGATAAAATATCACGCTAATTCTTCTTGTTTCTAGTTCAGTGAATATTGTAGATGAAGTATGGTAGCTTCAACAGCAATGAATGAGTGCACTTCAAGTCTGAGGGTAAGTGTTCTTTGTTAGGAAGCTCGAATCCTCCTGGTAGAGGAGAAAGTTCAGCTGGTGCCACCCACATCCTGGGTGAGTGATCTAACCAATGGATGTGGGCAAGAGGGGAAAAGGAAAGTGTATTTCAACCCACACATTTTCTGCCAGTGCTTTATAGCACCCAGGGAAGGGTGTATGAGCTCTCAAGAATCAGCCCATAAGGTAGGCAGGAGAATACTCAATCACCCACTGTCCAGCTGTGGTTGGGCTTCAGTTTGATTTCAGCACTGAGAAAGCCTCGATGGTAAAACCACATCAGTGGCATCTGAACAGAACTGCTAACAATTTAGATGCAGCATCCCCTCACTAGTTTTTTTGGCTTCTAAGCTCCTCTGTGGATATAGACCAGATTGCTGTTCTGCGTGATAGAAAGTCATCTAGAATAGAGCAGAGAGTCAGAAGGATCAAAAATTAACTTATAAAACCCTAGAACAGAATAGAAGGAGATCTCTGATAAATCAGGGATAATCTCAGTTGAAAGGAGGTAGGTGTTTGGTTTGGTCTGGTTTTTATTGACTCAGTATGTCTTTAGGTAATAGAGCTAAAGCATGCAGCTGTGTTTCAGTTTGGTATTGGAAGTGTCAGACAGCCCAAAGTCCTCAATGTAAGTGTCCCATTTTAGGCCCATAAATAAATGATTTAACTTTCAGAGAGAAGGATCATCTGCAGTAACCTTTACTGTAAGTCTTCATAGCCCTTCTTTATATCACCTGTCTTCAGACTTGGGTAGTGTTGGTTACTTTGAGGGTCTATGATGCATACATTAGTTTAATTCCAGCTCCTCTCTCTTGCTGAGTTTAGACTTTCGTAGACAGTGTTTAGTGGATTTCCTGTTTGCTAAGCACAGTTGAAAATACAGTCTGTAGAAGCACCAGGAATTTGTATTTGTTGTGTTGAGTAAGAAACCTGAGGTGATACAGAGCTTCAGGATACTGAGGAGAATAACTCTGAATGTGTTCATGTTAAGTACTGCACATGGTAAATAGAGTTAAAATTTATCTTAGTCTCCTGATTTTTGTCTTCCCCCAAAATGAACTGGCTGCCCACAGCACATTGTCAGGAAGGGTGGTGGAGTATTCAGCCTAACACTGAGGACAGCTGGAAGTCCTTTCCCTGTCACCAAGAGCTGTCTCCCTCTCGCTTTGCTAATAACCATTTGACTCTGAGATCTCTTATAATCTGTTACGTTGCATGATAGACAGTCTTAGGGAAGACTGAAATTTACCTGAGGTTTATAAAAAGCCCTAAGATTCTTTGGAGAAAAGTACTTTTTAAAATATAACCGTATTAGTTTACTTACCAATAGAAATATGAGTAGATGTATATGTGGTTTAACCTTTTAAAAGGATGCATGGTTATGGAGGAAAAGTTAGAATTTAATATAGGATTAATTAATTTATTACCTCAGCTATCCCAAAAAGGATATCTTCCCTCCCCCTACCCAGCTTTGGGGTTTAGAATTATACCCCTGCTGCTGGAAAGAGCATCTTCTGCCTTTTCTGCACACACTGTTATGTAAAACTGGACGTCTTTAGGCTGTCACATTTGGATACTGTCATTCCTGAGATCAAGGGCTGGAAGAATATCCAAAGGATTTCTTAAGCATAATTTCTTTCCACTTAAGTATATTTATTACTTTTATGTTTATGTGCTGCCTAGGAAAATACTTTATTTTAGCATAAGAATAATATTTTCCAACCACTGCAGTTTAATTGGGAACTCCTAATTCAGTCATTCTACAAGAAGAACATTAGGGGAAAAAAAACAAGCTCAGTGTTTGGGACAGACTAAAGAGAGGAGTGAAGAATATGAGTGCTATGAGGGACTTTGTCTTCTGGAAAAAGCAAATGCAAGAGGAAAGAATGCTTTATATAACAGGAATCTTTTAAGGAAAATAATTTCCAATGTCAAGAGAATATTGTTACCATGCTGGAGGGGGGGGGAGAATAGAAATAGGAAAAGGGATATGTCACAGCACAAAGGAAAACAAATCAGCCATATACATATTCATGCATATGATTAATTGGACTTTTGTAAAGCTGTGGCTACACGCAGAACTGTTTTTCAATGGAGTTCTGGAATGTAGATATTTGAAATGTTAATATGCCAATGCATTTCTTTTTCCAATTGTCCCAACATTAAAGCCATTGGGAGCATTTACATTTGACAGTCAAACTGGCAAGCTGGCTAGTAGCTGATAGACATGAGTTGATGCTAGGTGGAGCTGGTCAGAAAACACTACTTTCTTAGTAGTTCTGAATTTTATGAATGTCAGTTATCTTAAAGGCCATTATGAAGCATTCTGAAATATTTGCTGAATTCCAGAAGCCACCCACTGGATTGCTGCTCTCGTGTGCCACAGCCAGGTGTGAAATCCTGTGCTGGTATGTGTCAGCCAGAAGGGTTTGAGAGGTGAGCCTTAGACACCAGTGGTCCCTGGGAAGAGAAGAAAGCCAGGGAAGGTGTAACCCAAGCAGGTGATTCACTGACACGTGATCCTGAATTTAATACTTCTCTGTAACTTCTTTAATTTCAATTTTGCATCCTGACTGAACCCTTGTGGAGACGTATTTCCACAGCATGTTATTGCAAAGTGTGAAACATCTTTAGAATCCATTGACTTTAATAGAGCCAGAGGATACTCAATGTCCCCTGCAACTGGCTCTTAAATTTGCCTTCTGCTATATGATTAATCTGTCTGCTCATACTTAATATCTACCTGTAGATGGTGGCAGTATGAATGTCCTCGTGGTTTTTATGTGGCCACGAGGAGTAGCAGAGAGATACTTCCAGAAATTACAGTCATTTGTAGATACTGAAATAATGGCACACACGTTTTATTTCTGTTCTGTCTCAGTAACTCAGTAAATTGTGTATTGATTATGCTAATACAGCTAGTGTCTCTATTACTTGTCTGCAGAAATTATTCAAACATGTAGATTGAAGATGCACTTGGCAAACTTACCATCCTAAGAAAAAGGCTTTTGTGCAAAGATGGCTTTAAATTGAATTACTAATCATATGCTAATGGAAGTTTATAGATCAAGTATTGAATTGTACAAAATGTAAAGTGCAAGGTAAAAATATGTATTCTAAACTTCCTATCCTGACAGTCTTAGTTGCTACATTAGGTTTATTTTCACATCTCTCAAGGAATATGTTTTATGAAGGGATAAATCAATAGCAATCTATTTTTATAGTTTATTTTGGGAAATGTAGCTTCTCCTGCTTTGTTTACCAAGCTGAATAGAGGCTCAGGCATTTGGGGCAGTTATTTTTTTTCTTTTTCAAAATTTATTAATCTACCTAGACTAGAAGAAAACCAACTTTTTTCAATTATCTTTTGTTTTTATTTTATTATGGTTTGTAGAAGGTCAGAAACCATAAATCTTAGCCAGAATTCTCCAAAAGGCTTCCCTTTCAGTGAAAGTGTAATTCTCCACATTTCTAATTTTATCAATTTCTTTTCTGTACAAGTTTTTTCCAGGCATCAACCAGAAAATGACTTGTGCTCTTCCTTAGGGTGCTAAATCTACAGATTAATTTTTCAGAGAAGGGGAATCCTGGTTACTCAGTAGAATTCGAATGAAATTTTGCAAGCTAGAAAATCTCTATCTATTTTGTACCAACTTTAGAAAGAAATCTCCCTCCTTTATGGTCTAACCATGAGTCTCATGATCAGACTAAGCAAAAGGGGTGAAATCCTCATTGATCAGCAGGTGTTGCTGTAGAGCAGTCAGGAGCTTAAGTCTAAATTTAGGACCTCTCTATCAAAATTCACACAGGTTTTCCTCATTGGCTGTCCTTGATGGTTCTACTTGGTATGTTGCATTGATTTTTTGTTTTCTTTTAGTTTATTTTTGTTTGGTTTTTGGAGGTGTTTGTTTGTTTGTTTGTTTGTTTATTATTTCTTTAAAAAGGAATAGCTGGTCCTAACATTGACAATCACCAATTTAAGCATGAGATGTGCTCCGAACTGAAACCAGGGTTTGCCTTGGATACTGGCTGTACCAAAGCTAAAACATCTTAACCTTTCACATGGATACAGCTTCAGTTTAGAGATACAATTTTATATTTTACGTATAATTTTAAAAACTGTTATCTGTCCAACCCACAGCTTTTATAATGGGAGATAGAACTGACATGTTGAATTTCTCTTTTCCCTCACTGATATATTTTTAAATTGCTCTCGAGAAGCGTGGTGCCACAGTTGTGGTGATCTACTCTCTTTTTTGAAATTTTATTACTTGGGGTTCCTGTTTTTGTTTCTCAGAAGTTGTCCTGAGAAAATGGGTAGTAGGAAATTGATCATTTGTTGTTTTAAGGAACGGATGAGTCAATTGAGAAATATTACTACAGCTAACAAAACAGGTGACCTGTGGTCATAAACATGTAGTTGTAGGGACAAGAAATATTGTTGCTTTTGTGACAACATGTATCTAGAAGTTCTGTTCAGCCATAAGGTCACTTATTCATAGTGGATTGATAATGTGATATTCTGCTTTCCTGGGGCCTGTCTTTCACTGGTACTCTGGCTTCATTACAGAGGATTCATCTTACCTTATGCTAGCATGGGGTATAGCCTATAATGAAGGTGACATCTCTGTGTGCAATTACAGTCTTAGGGTATCAATAATTTTGATATTTGAATTAATATTATTGCATACACGCTACTCTTTTACTTGCATACCATCCTTGTTCCTTTTTTTAGTTACATGCCATGCTCGTGCTAGAAAAAGGGTTTTGGTTAGCAAAATTTAAATCATCCCTTTGTATAGATTCTGCTTAAAGGTGTCTTCCTCTTCTGAAAGAAAACGGTGTAGTTAATATTTAGGGGAGGTTAACATTGGTAGTTTGTAATTCTGCCTTTCTTAGCTGAGCTTAACAGTGGCCTGAGATCTGAAACAGCACTGAAGTTTTCAGAATCTGTTTGTGAAAAGGTGCTAAGTGCTAATAGAGAGCTTATCTGATGCTACCAGCTGTAGCCTATTTAATGTAAGGCATACCCTTGCAAGTTGGAGGAAGGAGCTAACTTAATGCAAAGGAAAATGAGATGCATTTTGTAGGTGACTCGCTAATTCAGTGGGTTTTTGTAGAATAGTTTTCTTTTCCTTTTACCATTTTCCCCTCTCAATATGGTTTTATTTTTCCTGAGAAATATGTCAGTCTAATTGACTATTATTGAAAAGTCTGTGCCATGGCCTGTTGTGATCTGCTTGTTTCTGTTGTGACTGAGAATCCTTAAAGGGATGAACAAGGGTTTAGAAAAATCTAACCACAATGCTACCTGCTCTTATACTTGTTTTCTTTTTTAAGTGCAATAAAGATATAGTGGTCAGCCTTTGTTGAAAGCAAACCTCAGCTCTCACAGAATTTTCAGATCCCAAAATAGCAGGGAAGTTGTAAAATGTTTGTTTTCACAAGGCATACGCTGCCATGTTTTCATGGTACAAAATTGCATACCTGGAAACAATTAGTTAGGCAGCATCCATGTTTATTTTTTCCATTTTAGGAGCTTAAAATGTTTGGTGTACCTCTCAGTCCGCAGTGTGAAGCTGAGTACATTTCACTGTGCAATCAGATCTCAGGAGCAGTGAGATTCTGGTACTGCAGCTGGTGGCAGTAGACATTGAGGACAGAACAGCAGAAAAAATTAACTCTTTCATTTTGGTTTGCACTTTATAGTGGAGATCTTGTTTACTTCTCAGCAGGTAGCCACTTGGGAATCAGTTATTGAAAAGTTCATGTTTGAACACCTCAATTCGATCTAGAAAGTTAAAAAATGGTAGCATTCTTAAAGTGCATTTTTGATCTGAGAAGGGACATTTACCATGGTTGAGGACAGCAGATACATCTACAACCTTTAATAAGGCTGATTAGTAGGTAGTGATGATCAAAGTGAGTTTCCTCCTGAGGGATGGAAGAGAGGACTCATTTTCAGTTTTAGAGCTTTTTCTTAAGTACATTTTTTGGAAATATATCAGCAGCAAATGATGGACATAAATAGGGTCAGATTAGGCTGCTGCAGAGGTTTTCCTGGGAATTTTGAGGGGGTCACAATAGATGGTATCGTTTTTGGTTTTTTTACATTGTAAACTAGCTTTATTCATTATTTTTCTTGCTTTATTAATGAAACTTACTGATCTGTGCTACCTTAGAGAAAAATCTTTTTACTTAGCTTAGTTTGCGTTTGACCACGTGTTCCCCAAACCTCAGGTTTTCGTGAGCTTTTCCCACTGCTTTCTTTGTCTGACCGGTTTCCTTCAGCTGTGAGGGTGCTGGGATGATTGCTTCAGTGTAACAAAGAAAATCCTACAGTGTTATCACAGCTGAGGTACTGCTAACATCGTGGCTGCAAAACACAAGTTGAGCTCATAAATTAGCTCATAAAATCATATTTTGTGAAATACTGGACTGACTGCAGGGCTGGGGAAACTTTTGTCAGATCTCTGTAGATGAGAAGAGTTTGCTTGCTAGCCACAGCTCTGGGATAGAGATATAGATTGTTTAGAGTCCTTCAGAGATTGTACTTGACTCTTTCTGATATATGCACTGTATTACAAGTTTCTGGTGTTCTGAGAGTGTCCTTATGAAAACTGGTGTTTTTTTTCTAGAAACTCAGATTCTAGAAACAACCAGTTGTATGAAGCCTTGGGGTTGGCGGAGGAGGAAAAGAGGTACCTGTGGAGTGTGTATATGTATCTCTTCTTTTGCATATATGTCTAGATTTATATGTGATCCGTAAGTGTTGCACTCTCTTGTCCCAAGAACCAGGAAAAAACACCTCAACTCTTTGGACTTTTAATTCAGTTGCATGATTATTTTTTGAGATCTGAATTCTTGGGAGTGGAAATGCTGCAGAAGTGCAGTCTTTCCCCTTTCAGCTTTTTCCCCTGTGGAGGCAGAATGAATTCTTTTCTCTCTGCTGTTCTCTGACTCAAAGAACTCGGTCTTTGGGAGAATAAAAAGGAAATGGTTCTGCCTTTTAGCTCTTCCCTTGCTTTTGCTTTGGGAGAGTCAATCTTACTTAGGCATCGTATCAGAACGTAAGAGAACAGCTCTCTCTAATTTTTCAAAGTAGCAGCAGAATGGCTCTTGTTAGGTTCACTCACCCAACAAGTTTTGAATAGTGAATCTGACAAGAATTGTATTGTTTTTAGTTCTACTGCTCTGGAAAGCTGTGAGCCAAGGGAAAGATGCTGGCATGGTATATACAGTAAAACAGCATGGGGTTAGTTCTCCTTTGCAAGGCTGTCTGCACTGCTGAGATGTTTGCTACTGAATATAGGATTATTACTATTTTTTAAAGCTTATGTGTGAACTAGCACACACACCTCTCCCATCTGCCAGGAGAAGGCTTTCTCTTATCTGTGTGGAGCAAGCAGAATCTTAAAGCCCATAATTGTTCTCTTATTTAGATCCGTAATCAAATACAGTAAAGTGCATTGAAGACAAATATCCCAGAGGAAATTGGATTTGTTTTTTTAAGCCAAGAAAAAGATTTGGTCACACTGCTCTCAGATTTGTAGCTTCCATACAGCAATGTATTCTGTCTTGGTCTGGTCTCCACTTTCGCACTTTGCAGTGCAGCTTTTCTTGCCCGTGTTGTGCAAGCATTGCTGGCTTTCAGAACTGAGGCTGGTGTAAAGATGCTTCAAACACTTCAGCTACCTACCTAACATCTTTTTTGTTTTGTTTTTGTTTTGTTTACCTTTTTCTGACAGTAGAAGAAAATGAAACAGAGGACCATCAGGCAGGTGTGGGACACACAGCCGCACAGACTGGTAATGCTGAATTCCTTCATTAGTGCTTGCTTTTCATTTGACAACAGTGTGAGGGATTTTGGTATCGGTGTGTTTGCAAAGCCTGCACTCTTCTTTCTCTGTTTCAGCTTAGAATGCATTCTTGGAGCTTGCAATAGAAAATAATGTTTCTCGCTCCTTACCTTTCAATTTCTGACAATTAGAAATTCTGCCTTGTGTAGGTCAGCTGACTGAAAGTGAGATGTTTCTAAAGTACAGCATGCTTTTCATTTTTTCTTATTTCCTTTTCTGTTAAATTTAATCCTCCTCTACATTCCCCATATAACCACCCCCTCATGCCATTTCAGATAAACTTTATTATTAATTTCATTTAAACTATTTCTGTATTTCTAAAATATGTGGATAGGGGTGATTTCTTTAAAGAATGTTTGTATAATTTCTTGACAGAGATTAATTAGGGGCTCTTTAATTTTATTAAGTAAGATTGGGTGGGCAAAACTGTTGAGTCAGGATCACAGGGAAAAATATTGTTAATACTCATGAAGCAATAATTTTTAATTCCCCAAAACAACAAGGGCTTCTTTGTTCTCTAACACGGTTGGAGAATGCAGGAAATAATTTGTTTCTGTCTTTGGTACGGGTTTCACAGAATTTTATCTGAAGAGAAGGACTGACTCATCTGCATAGTCTTATTCATTCAGCTGAGGTCACCTTTTGGAGTAAGGGCTGGCTCCTTAAGGATATTCCTAGAAGGCTAGTCATGTCTGAATACGTGTAGGTAATCTGTTTGAGAACAGTTGGAGTTATTCCTCTCATGAAGATGAAGAATGCAGTTAATTTTTTCTTCAGCTTTATATTTCTGTGTGTGTCCTGTGGGTTTGGTGCCTTTTATAGGTTCTAATGGCTTTGTGCATAAAGCAGATTGTTTAAAGAGAGTAAATAAAAGCAAGGGAGTTCTTTGCCTTTTTAATGGGAAATTTCTCCAACTCTTTTCAGTGTACACATGTCTCCATTTAAATCTGCAAATTCTTGAAAAAACGCCAACTTGTCCTGCTTTGGACACATGAACTTGAAAAATAAGCAACTGACCAGAGATCAATGTTAAGGAATCGTGGCTCTTCTGCCTTTTTATTTTTTTTGTCTTAAAATAATTCTCAGTGGTTGAGTTGCATTGCTAGTTCTTAATTTACCATCATGTCCTGTGTTGTTCTCTGTTTATTTCTAGGCAGGATTTAGCATTCTGTTTTTCTCCATAGCAGGAATGCAGTGCCAATATTAAAAACAAAAAACCTGATAGAGCAAGCAGTATACAGAATGCCTGCACTGTGTACACACTGCCAGAAGTTTTTATAGTAATACTTTGTATCTAAGCTCTGGCTCTAACCATTAAATGTGCTTTTTATAGAGTACCAAGTTATAATGTAGTGCAGCCACGGCATATTAATCTTACTGCAGAGATTTAATGAGGCAGTTGTTTTGCGATGGACACTATTGGGAGCAGAGAGCGACAGAGTTTTACTTTACCACTGAGCTGAAGAAATATTCCTTGCCTGGTAATAATTATAACCACATGATCTAAGTTTTCCTTTCTTCTGCCAGCACTTTTCCATGCAGAAGTGGCTTGGAAGGAGGTCTACTGCAAGGCAGTGAAATGGATTGGAAAGGAGGCTGTTTTCTTGGTAGTTTGATGTTTTAGTTGGGATTATCCATGGATCCTTGCAGCATAGGCAGAAATATGTAAGATGAGTTTCAAGAATACAGACAGTCTTTGCCAGTCCACTGAGATGACTTTTAGATATTCATTACTTTTACTTGACTTTTATATGGGTTATAAAAAGTAAATGTGGTGAAACCTCATTTTTACATGGGCAGAATAGAATTTCTGCTGGTTGGCCTTAAACCGCTCCCATACTTGAAATTAATTGAAGTCCATGGCTTTATTGCCTCCAACACTTTTAAACCAATGCAATTTTTCATTTTCCCCGAAGTTGCAGTTTTATTAGACCAAGTTACAGCAATAACATCCCTTATGAGAAGGAGGAAGAGGGGAAGGAGGCAACCACCTGCCAGGGAACATAGTAATGAGAAAATCATGCTTCTTTTAATTTCCATTTATAAATAATGTTAACATAATCAGGAAGAGAAGACAACTGCTCTTTCTCTTATTTTTTTAAAGTGCCTTAATAGGCAGAATTTATTTCTTGTCCAAAAAAAGCAACTTTCATTCATTTCTACACTAGATAATTTCCAGTGGTATCTGAAGGTGGAGACGATGTGTGGGCATTGTTGCTGATGGATATGGAAAAATTTCAGTTGGTGCACAAGCAGCCTCCAAAATATGGCAGGGAAGCCTCTGGAAATCACAGTGGTGTTTGCAGATGTTGAGAAAAGTAATTTTACTATGAGCACCATCTTAGTGAGGGAATTGTGGCTGTGATTGTTGCAGGTAGTGTGGAGAAAGAAATGTGGGAGTTGAATGACATTTGCCTTGAAGCCTATATGTGAGCCTGAGCTTTGAACAAGAGGTTAAGGAGAAAGTACAGATAAATGCATATTGTATTTATAAAATATTTTATTCTAGTCTTCCAAAAGAGCTGCTCAAATAAGGCAGCTTATCCTCAATTTAAGTAAGTATTTAAGGTTAGACCAGCTCTTGATGGAAGATATTTGTTGTTGAAACAGAACAGCTATCTATTCACAAAACCTCCAAATGATATTTGCTCTCTTTAAACATCTTTTTATTTTGATGGTGACATCTCTTCACAGAAGCAGATCACAGTGGAAATACATTCATTGAGAGGGGCTGAGACTGCCAGAACTCATTTCACAAAGCTGTCATAGGCTAAACTCGAACCTAGGTCCCAGAGGGTCCCACTTAAGTGTTGACCTAAAAACAAATGTGCCAGTTGGCTAGAGCATGTATTCTAAAGTTGCAGCAGAAGGGAATAAGCTTGACTGACTTCTGTCCCTGTAGAGTTTATATCTGCAAATGCAGAAGGAGAAGCAAAACATTATTAGTCTTAAAATGATTCTAATTTTAATAACTGGTCGCTAAGTATGAAGCTTTAAATTGAGTGATCCTTTAGGCTTTTGTGCACTAAGGGGTGCATGTGTGCCTACGTTTGTGTGTGTGTGTTGCTGAATTCCTGTGAAATGCAAGTGTTTCTGAATAGTGAGTCTCAATATTCCCTCCCCTCCCTTTTCTTTCCTTCAGCACCATACTTAGAGCAGAGTCAGACACTACCCTTATTTTAAAACAAACAGGTCTGTAAACTTTATGTGCAGCATTTAAATACTCATGTTAAAATTCAGACCTAGTGCCCACATTTCCCTGAGTGCTGTCAATTTTATGAGATGAAACTGGGAGCTTGAGCTGAACAACTAATAGTATGCAGTGTGCACATGCTGCCTTCCAACAAGTGTTTAATGATGTTGGGGTCAGTTTGCAACAGTTAAGACAATTATTTCATTTTCTGAGCTGTTTAGAACTTGGAGATCTCCTAGCTACATTTATTAATCTTTCAAACTATTTTGGTAAATGAAGAAGCAATGGAAGTTATTAGATTTAAAATATTCAATAATGTCTAAAATGCCATAAAGTCTTTTTATAATTAGCATACCTTTTTCGGTTTGGACATTTGCAGGCTACTTTTCTATTTGGAAGTAGGTGCCCAAGTGGAAATTTCCACTCTTGAAAGAACCTTGTGGATGTAATTTGTCATGTAAGGACTCAGTGTATAGACAGGGCGTTTTGCACAGCAAATGTATTTTTGCTTTCAGAACGTGTTTTTTATTTTAAAAAAATAATCTGGTTTCTCTCTGTAATATAATTCCCTTAAAAATAAACACTGCCCTTTACCCCTGTCAAAGAAATTCCTTGGTTTTGATCACAAGCCACATGGCATGAGAAAGACTTCCTGACATGGGTCATTTCCAGTTTCTGCTTGCGGGTCCATCTGTGTTTGCACAGTTGAAGGGCAGGGTGCAGCACTGTGGACCAGAGGATACAGAGAGATGATGAGAGCTCTGACCTTGGTTGTGGGCAGCAAGAAATGCAGGAATGGCTGTGCCCAGATGACTGTAGGGTTCTGAGAGCGGATGTGAGTGGTTTTAAAGTGGAATTGCCTTCCTCCTTCTCTTCACACACCACTCTACCCCAATATGAATGTTGCGTTGGCATGCTCTAGTTTCTCTTCTTCCAAGGAGTTGTGCATGATCCTAATCAATTCCAAAGAAAGTGTGTTCACAGATACCACCTCTCTGTTCCCCTGGCCAGGGAGCCTACTCCTGGTTACTCACTGGCTTGGCTAAAGAGTGTCGCATCTTAAAATGCACTTGCACAATATCCTATTATTATAGGAGTTCATCCTTGTTTTCTAAAATGACTTGTTTCAGTCTCAGCTCTCTCAAATATCTGAAAGGAAAGATGAGGCAGCCAAAGCAGAAAAGGGAAAAGTGGTGAAACACTTGCATTCCTTTTGCTGGAATGTGCACAACCGTTTCTCTTCTGCATTTCACTTGTTGTACTGTGGTTCCCAAGGAAAAACAAAGTTAAGTGCCAGCTTGCTTTATTAGGAAAGACAGATTGGTTTATTTCTGTCTTTGAAGGAAGCTTTTAGTAAAATGGGCAAAAAGTCAGGAGCAGTTAAAGCTACTGTGTTCCTCCTCAGAGGAGGAAGAAAAGTTCTAGGCCACACATAATCTCCCTGAGCTGAGATCTGCAGAGCTGAGGCAATGCAGTGAGCTGTGAGGTGTCTCTGCACACATGGGTCGGTGGTGAGGCTGATGTTTCTTCTAGTCAGAAGCTTCAGCTGGGCTCAGGACTGCTGATCTGAGGCTGGAGCTATCCTGCTGTCCCCCAAATGCCTGTTAATATGTCAAACAGATAAAGCTTTCTCTGTGCACTCTGTAGCTTTTATACTAGAGTAGTTAGTTTCCAGTTTTCCATAATTTGGCAAACACAAGAACTTGATGAGCACTGTCTTTAATTCATACACAAGTTCAGAGCATGAGTAGCATTTTGACCCAGGGTAAGCTTTCCAGGGCTTTGTTTGTGTCAAATACTGTGGTGATGGAGTATTGGAGTGGGTTGTAAAATCAAGATTAATTTCATGTTTATGTAAATCAAATTTGTTAGTCTCTTAATTCTGGTAATTTCCTGTGAAACGCTGTAGTTAACAGTGAAAAGAAGTTCCTGCACACTCATTGATCTGATTTTTCTTTTCATTGAAAACCTAATTGCATAGGTGGTTTATCCTTTCTTATGATGATCAAAACAGCTTCAATAGCTGTGATAAAATTGACTATTCTAACACTGAAGCATGGAAGAATAGCCTGAGTGAGAAATGGAGCTGCATTTGTGGGAGTAGAAGGGAAATTTGCTTTTCATTGAGATTAAAAAAAAAGAAAGGAAAAAAGCCTCTGTTGCTTATTTAGCAATAAATTCTACAGTGTGCTGCAGGCTCATGCCAAATAGCTTTCTTCTCATCATTAGCACAACAACCTATTTTGATTTTTTTTTCTTCTCGAATGTTCTCTTCTTACACGCCTGACATCACAGTCTTGATTTTCTTTCAGACCCTAACTGTAAACTAGAGGACAAGGCAGAAGATGGAGATGTGCTAGACTGTAAGAAAAGGCCGGATGAAGGGGAGGAGTTAGAAGAAGAAGCTGTGCACAGCTGTGACAGCTGCCTCCAGGTGTTTGAGTCACTGAGCGATATCACAGAACACAAGATTAATCAATGTCAACTGACAGGTAAACAATACTTATCACTTTGTGGCTTCGTGCACTGCTCTATTTCTGATTCCCATCCTCTGCTTCTGATACCCCTCCTTTTTCAGTTATTTTATTCCTGCACTTGAATGCTTGGTTGAGACCTTTATAAACAGATTTTGGGAGAGGATTATACTGTAGATGGAGCATTTTAAATTTCCTTAATATCAAAGGATATGTGACTGCTGTGTTTGTTTTCTAGATTCATATAGTACAGCTTTCCATGCTTTGCTTCTACGTGTATTTTGCTAGGTCACTTGTAAATTCAGAGGGCATTTGTAAGTGGGGCTTAAGTGGAATAATGTCACATAATGAATGAATTTGCACAATGGCCTGTTGCAGATCTGAGCTGGATGTTGTGTTACTCTAATCTGTTAACTACAAATGACTGTACAGTAATCAGTAACTGAAAGTTGAGAGGAATTAAGCAAATTGTTAGAGGGGAAAATAAGATCTCGGCTTCAGTGAAGGAGCAGAACTGAGTGCTGATCAGATACTCCTGAATTAAGTAGAGCTGGGTGAATGGAGCTATCTACCACCTAGATTCCTCTTTGAAATTATTGTAGAGAGCCCCCTTACTGAGAAAACCATGTGAAATCTGCTAAATTTAAATATAGTAAGTTTTTTTATGGTACACACTGTAAGTCCAAACAGGCTCAGTATCAAGAAAAAGGCACGCTTACATTTTTAATTAGTGATTTATTTTTAGCCTGTATAGTGTAAAATGTACTTACTGTGTAGTGGACTTTTGTTAAAAACCTTTCTTTATTATGACTTTGTAAGTAAGAAAATTCTCTTTCCATTTGGGAATAGTTTTAGAAAGTGTCTGTGTGTGCTCATGTTTGGAGAGCTTCCTGAGTTTTGGTTCCAATAGGTCCATAGGCTAAGCCCTGTCAGAATAAGACATAAAAGTCAGATAGCAGAACCACTCTTGAGGATGAAAAGATGATGAGCAGAAGAGGAATAAGTGGGCAGGAGCAGAAAAAGGTTGAGGAAGTAATGTGGATCTGTCAAATGATTTTAATCCTCACTTCAAATTGTGGAAGATGAAAATCTGCTGCAGCAAGAAGTATTTACTTTTATTAATATACTGCTTTGCCTTTTCTTGCCTGTAAAATGTATTTCTGACTTGAGATACAATCAATTCAATCATTTTCTAATCATTCCTACAAACTTCCACAATGTGTTTTTCTACAGTGCTCATGATTTCTGGCAGTATGGATATTCTCTCTTGACTTGAAATGACTTAAACATTTTTCTCTCCTTTTCTTCATACTTCTTTCTTTTTCTCTTTCTGTGCTGAAAAATTAGTGGCTTAACTTGTCTCTTCCTTTCCTCTCCCAGAAAGCACTCACTCTGCCTGAGTCCCCTGGCTCTCCCCTTCACTGTCTCAGATCCCATTTATTCATCCCTGTGGGTTTTTTACCTTGTTCTGATACAGCTGTCTCTCCTTTCTGGTTAGTTAGTTGCTGCCCCCTTCTACCAAGTGTTTTCTCTGCTTTAAAGCTGCAAGCAGAATGCACTGAACAGTGCTTGAACAGTTGTGTTAAGAAACTGAAGAAAAGCAGGTGAGGGGAGCAGTAAATAGGAAGAATCCTGGACCACTGCTCCTGAACTAGCGGTTCTTGCTGAGAGCTGTGTTGCTAAATGAGAGTAAAAATAAAGATGCTGAGGTGCATGTGTGAAGGTAGGAATGGACATATGATAGCAGAGGATGGAGAAGTAAAAATTAATCTTGAAGGAAATTGTTTAAGTTCCTAAAAATATCTCTGCCTCTCTTTCAAGGAAACTTGTGATAGTGAATGGGTAGAGACCAGGCTGTTTGAAAGCTAATGAAGTGAACAAAAACTGAAACTACACACCCTTCTGGAGTACAAAGTTGACAAAAAGCCAACTGTCCTCTGTTTCTAAATATAAATGACCTAAATACACCCTTAGAGTTGAAAGGGGCCTGAATGACGTGCCTGGAGTTGAGGATTTCTTGTTAAGCAAAAAAATACTTTTTTTTTCCAATGCAGGGTCCTAGGGTGCATATGTGACCTCACACTAAGGACACAACATTCAAAAAAACCTCATTGGATGAGATTAATTTTTGATAATCTGTGACAAACAGCTGACAGAAAGAAGCCTTTCTTTTCTGAAACACAATATATATTTGACAAAAATAAGGTTTGATTTTAGCATTTTAATCAAACTCCCTGGACTTTTGTCTTCCTCTTCCACAAGCACCTTTGGGTGCCATGCTCAAAGGTGTTTTAAAGAAAGTGTTATCAAGAAGGGCTGGTTGCTCCTCTCTTTTTCATCACAGTCCTCTGATGCCACAGGATCTTACATAGTTGTTCTGGTTGTCTCCTTTTGCAGGAGTCCCACTGAAATTAGGAGACACTCTAAGGTGACTACTACTAAGTCTACAAACATGTCTGTCGCTAAGTTGTTAATGAAAGGCAAGAGGTTTAAAAATTTTGCATTTTTTCTACTGTATTCTTCTGTTTGGATCAACTATGTCTTCTCTGGAGGAGGGCAGAGTGTATCATCTATCTAGATGAAATTTTTCCAGTCTGAGTCTCAGGCAGTAAAGAGTTACCTAAGATGTCCATTATGTAAAAATGCCAGGGCCATCATCCTCTGAACACCACATTTAAGTTGTGAAGCCCTCCAGCCCCTTTTCTTCAGATGGCTGAGCCAGCTGCTGCAGCTTGTCTGGATTTTTCCTGAGCTTCACTAAGATGGTCTGTGAGATGCACTGTGAGAATTTACAAACTGAGCGTGTTGTTCCAGGGGTATGGTCTTTTTCTATTCAGTTATATTGGGTAAAATCAACAGTTATGTTGATGGAACAAACAGGATGAAAACACAATGGCTTAAGGCAACCCTCTAGTAAAACTCTGAATATGAAACATGACATTTGTGTGTCACAGTGTCTTGACTGCCCCTAGTTCTACCAACCTTGTAACATACTTGAGAATTGGACCTGTCACTTAGGTTCTCAAATTGATACTCCAGCTTCTAGTTTTTGCATTTGAAAATATCACATGTGTCTCCCTGAAGTTTTGACAGTTCAGTGGAAGGAGTAAAATTGCTTTATTGAATCTTCATTCTGTACTCTCAACCAAAGACTGGAATGAGGAGAAGGGAGCTGGTTTATTAAACAGTGCTCCCAATCTCTCAAAGTGTCAGTCACCCCCACCTATTCAGAGGACAGTGGAAAGATGAGAGTTACTTACAACTCTGCGAGATTCAGCTCTCAGGATCTTGAATTGCTGTGCTCTTACAGATTTTTTCAAAGGAGGAGAAAAAAATCCTCCCCAACTGGTTCCTTTCTGTAATCTGTTGTTTGAATTGAACTCATGTCCTTTTTTCTGGAGGAGGGCATAGCTGCTCTTTTATCCTAATGTGTGCGCTATTGATCTTTTCAATTTGGGTCTGATCCATTGTCCATTGAAGTCAGTGAAAAGATTCCCATTGACTTCAGTGGGGGATGGAGCAGGCCCTTCATGAGCTATTTAGTAATATTTTTTGCTACCATCTGAAATTCTTGTACTGAAGCTTTCTCTGAAAAGGTGATGATTTATTTATGTTAATTGCTGACAATTCCTGTGATGTTTGTGAAATACAGATAATGGATAAATGGGGGGAAAAGTTCCAAAAAATTCTTTGCGATATTTGTAACCAAGGATAGATAAGATGCTGAACTATATTCATTTAGTCATTACAAAAGATTGGCAATAAAAATATGGATTTAATAGTGCTTCTCTCTGATGTTAATGCTTTTCACACTGTATTCTTCCTGCAGCATTTAATTTAATAACTCAAGCCACTTGCACATTGTCATCCTCTATGTTGTGTTTATAAGCAAAGGGTCCAATTAGCATGGCTATGAGCCTGATGCCTCTCTAGAATATGTCAGCTTGGATCTCACTGGGGGAATTTGAATGCAGGATCAAATATGGTGCAGTACTGAGAAACCCTCAACTGCACCTCCTCTCCTCTTCTGCCATCAGGAAAGGACACTTAACCTTTTGCATTGCTGCCATATATGCTGTTGGTAGGACATAATGTGTCAGACACTTTCTCTTATTGTCTCCAGCTTGATTTATAATCCCTTTTCCCTGCACAGTGCTGTTTATTTTCCCTTTCAGTCCTCAGGGATTCTGCTTTATGCAGTCTCCTGTGTGAGAGCTGCCTCTCCCTGTGTGCAGAGGTATCCAGCTCAAGCTTGGTACCCTTCTAGATCCTGTAGGTCACTTTGGCACCAGAAATCTCAGCCATAACCAGAGTAATACTAGAACAAGGAGCATAAACATGCAGTGAACAATCTAGTTGCTGAATAACTCAGCAGCAGCGGACATGCTGGCACACAATCTGCCGTGCTCCACCTGAATAGGAGTAGACACAGTGCATGTTGCAGGACTTTCCTGCTATCCCTGTTGTCATTACAGGTTATAAAACTTGCCTGAAAGGAGGCTACTGAATCATATGCATTCCTAGCTTCAAGGCTAAGGGTGTTCTGAGGGAAAATACATGAGGTATTTCTCCACTGGGGATATTTATTTTACCTTTAGGTGGTTAGGTAGACTCCATTTTATGCTTTAGGCTCTAGCTTAGTTCTAGAGCTCTCACAGGTTGAGTAAGTGTGTCAGGTAGAGCTGATAGCCTGTTCCTGTTATCACCTAAGCTGTTTCTGATATTGAAAAGGTTACTGGTCATAGCTATGTGTCCTCTGCCAATGAAGAGATGCAGTCTTGACTTGCTCAGAGGTTCCTCTCTGATGCCATCTGAAAAGAATTCCAGAACTGTATTAGGGGCCGATTGTTCTGAGTGCTGGTCTCCATCAGCACTGGAGTATCCCAAGGGTGGGAATTCCTAGATAAATCAGTATTTCTGTTTTTCTAATTATGACCAAAATTAATTTTCATCATCATTCTGAGAAACCTACTTTCATGTCTACATATGACAGCTTGTGCTACCTAACAGCTTCACAGACAGCATGCACTGTGAGTGATCAGGGACTTAGCAAACAGGAGGCAATGGAGATTCCACTATAATGCTTTTCTTTTCTTTTCTTTTCTTTTCTTTTCTTTTCTTTTCTTTTCTTTTCTTTTCTTTTCTTTTCTTTTCTTTTCTTTTCTTTTCTTTTCTTTTCTTTTCTTTTCTTTTCTTTTCTTTTCTTTTCTTTTCTTTTCTTTTCTTTTTCTTTTCTTTTCTTTTTCTTTTCTTTTCTTTTCTTTTCTTTTCTTTTCTTTTCTTTTCTTTTCTTTTCTTTTCTTTTCTTTTCTTTTCTTTTCTTTTCTTTTCTTTCCCCTCCCCTCCCCTCCCCTCCCCTTCCCTCCCCTCCCCTCCCCTCCCCTCCCCTCCCCTCCCCTCCCCTCCCTAGTGTTCAGGAATCTTCCATCTTTCTGAATGAGCTGGTAACGCCAGGACCATCTCCTTCACTAGAACACTTAAAAACTTTCCTGGGGATTTTGTCCCAAAGGAAGTATGCTGTGCACAGTGAAACTACAAGATAAATCTTGTGAACACTTGGTGTTACCATGCTTTGATATCCTAGCTAGAACAGTTCTTCCTGCTAGCAAAAGAATTCTGGCCAAATATATTATATTTCTTGTCATTATTTTTTCAGTTTCCTCTACATTTGTGGAGAAAAGATATATGGCAAGGCTCCTTGGTCATTTCAGCATCACAGAGAAAAATCAGAGCTTGATCAAAGTGTTTCTGAGGACAAGGACCCTAAGAAGTTAAATATATGATGCACCAAAAGCATATTCATCTTCTTCGTTGCAGTTGGTGGCACACTGCCAGGCACGGTTTGCCAAGTACAGTTACTTCACTTGAGAGAGTCACTCTTTTTCTCTAGAGAATTCCTGCACCAAGGACTGCATATGGATTTTACATTAAACAGTTATTGAATAAAAGACAAACAGTGTTTGGACGGGGAACTTGAGCTCAGGTCTCTCTTTCTTTACAGGGCTTCCCAGTTGCTGTATTACAGAGACAAATTTCTACTTTTCCATTTGATTCGAATCACAAACTTCTGACTTCTTTTCCACAACATGATATTCTGTTTGACAGATAGTGGAAAGCAGATGCTCACCTTCAGTTCCTTGTCCCAGCCAACACACAGGGTAGTTTGCAATTTGTAGCCTCACATCCTTTCATTATTTTTTGGTCCACGACCTAAAAAATTGGATTTGTATCTGCAACTCCAAATCCTTGATATTTGGAGGAAAAGGGGAATAGGGTGGTAATTACAGCCTCTGCCTCCAAAGATTTAAATTTTTAATTCCAAGAGCAATGTAAAGCCTCTCACTGGATGTGGATGGAAGATTTATATGCAATGCTGAATGGCCAAAGCTATACAGAGTGTGCCATACAGAAGTTCATATGCAAAACTTCATGCTCCTACAGAGAATAGATGAAGATTTTCGATAGATGAAATTCCTAGATTTTTGTATCAAAATTCTGTAAAAATGATTTTTAGATATGGAGGGAACTTGTTTATGCTGCAGCTGGAAGCTGTGAAAGTAGAGAGCACAGCCTTCTGACTGTTCTTCAAAATCCCTGTGCTTATCTTGAGGATCCATGATGAACAGCCAACATGGGCATGGAGGCATAAACCTCTTCCCTTTTGCTTGGAAACCATTAATCTCTGCTCTCGAGATTGTTAATCAGTCATGAAACCAGTAGATCTTCATCTCCTGGGTGTTTTAAAAGCAGCCTGTAGCACTTCCTGAGTTGTCTGTCAGTGACCCCCTGTAATAGAAAGCAGCTGATGGTCTGTATCATGGAGCTGTTATTTTTGACTTGGGGGACCCCTGCAGCAAACCTGTTCATGAGTATTAATTGTAAGTGCCAGAACTCTTGTGTTTGGAGGTGGGAGAATAAGCTAGCAGTGTCTTCCAAGAGAGTTTGAGTGCTTCCTGTATATCTTTCACTAATATTTTTCCTCAATTTTTCTTCCTATTTTCCTCTTATTATAGCCTGATTTTCTACCACTAAAAAGGCTGATGATTTCCTTAGCACAGACTAGAAAGAGTTTTGGTTGGCTTATCTGCTCCACATGTCCACCAAGGACTTGGCACCATGAGAACCTGAATTTCCAATATAATGTCCAGATACCAGATCTGACCCCATGTCTCTGCACCAGTGAAGGCACCATTGCCTAGCTGAGTACCATGGACAGAGACACCCCTTGCTGGCCCAGGACTCCTGCTCTGCCCCAGAAATTGCTCAGCTGGAGACTGTAGGTCTCTCATTGACAAAGGGATTTGGTGGACGCAGCCCCAGTGCAGGGCTTACCAGGTCTAGTTCTTGGTAGAACTGTTTCTCTGCTGTCTTTCACATTTAGATAATCTGGGATCTTGTATGAGGCTCTCAAGGCTCTTCTTGCAGCCATCCATACCTTACTGGGCAAATGGATTAGGCAACAGAGTTGGTCCAAATTGCTCTTAACCACCAAGGCATACATTATTGTCTGGAACATGAATCCAGCCATCCTGGGACTTGGCCATCCCACATTTGAACCAGATTTTGACTACTTTTGCTGAAAAGTTCCCAAGTAAAACTGTTTCACTGAAGATAAAAGTGAATCCTGGAGACAACAAAGCACTGGTTTGCAGGCTATAAGTGTGACCATGCATCTGTCACCCAGAGTCTGGTTTAGGATCATAGAATCATTAGGTTGGAAATTATCTCCAAGGTCATTGAGTCCAGCCTTTGAGGGAACACCACCCTGTCAACTAAACCATAGTACTCAGTGCTGTGTACAGTTGTTTCTTGAATGCTTCTAGGGATGGTGACTCCATCACTTCCCTAGGCAGCCCATTCCAATGCTTAACCACCCTTTCAGTTAAAAAGTTCTTCCTGTGGTCCAGCCTGAACTTCCCCTGGCACAGCTTCAGGCCATTTCCTCTGGTCCTATCACTTGTTGCCTGGGAGAAGAGGCGAACTTCCACCTGGCTACAGCCTCCTTTCAGGTGGTTATAGAGAGCAGTAAGGTCTCCCCTCTGAGAAAAACAACATTTTACATAAACAATATACTTGGTTTAGTGTCTTCTTCCCAAGCCATGCTTAGCAGTATGACTTACAATCACAGTCCTAGGCTATAGTAGAGGACATATATATGTGGTGACTTTTTGACATGCAACTATGAAAGCATCAGCTGGGAGCACCTCACATTCTGTTGTGGGTGAGTGCAATATCATTAGGTTCTGGGAGGACCCATGATAATGGCATAAATTGCATCTCTTCTAGCTTTGATATTTTGTGGTTTCCAAGCTAGCCTTACATCGCTGCCCCTGTTTCAAAGCACTGATTTGGGCAGCTCCATGGCTTTTTCAGAGTTAGTTCAAATGCCTCCCTGGCACTCTGCTGAAAATCAGCCCTGGCTAGATCCAGAACTTTGCTTTATTACAGTGACAGTCTGTTGTTCCATTTATTTATAGCCACTGCTGGGTGTTCTAAAGGTCAAGCCATTTCCTCACAGCATTTCCAAATGGGCAGTACAGAGTATCTCTCTGCATTACTGTTTGGCTACTGTGACTTTCCCATTGAAAAGTAACCTTGCTCTCTGTGTGCTCAAGTGACATCTCCTGCCTGCTTGAGAAGAGGGTCCAATTTCTGAGATCTGCCAGGTGATGACATGAGGTAATCCACTGACCTTTATCAGGCATTCTGTGCAGGACACAACCATCAGTGCTTGTTCCAGTTTTGGGAAAGCAGTACTATAATCACTATTTGATCTATGCAGCTGAAATTCCTAATTCTCGTTGTCCAAAGAAGATGGCTGCCTGCAGGGAAAGGACCAGAGGGGGCAGGGGAATCATCAACACTGGCACATATGTGAAGAAGAAAAAATAGTCATTACTTGCCCTATGATAACTATGTTCCTTCCAATTACTGTTGTAATCAATATGGATCCTGTGGCCAAGCTTGTCTTATTTTTCACAGTCCTCAGCAATACAGACTTTGAATTGTAAAGCTGCTGCTGATACAGGGTCATAGCTACCCTGACCTTTACCCAGTACAATGGGAATTCATGTGTATGATTCTAATAGATGCACTGTTAAAAATGAAATAATGATTGTTGTGCCTGTATGTGTGTATATACACCTACAGTCCATACTGAATACAGCGTTTCAGAGAATCAACTACCTTGGAGTAAATACCTGTTGTTTATTTTATGCTTCTATTTTAATGGAATATTTATAGTATATTGTCAGTGTATTACAAAATGGCTCTTGTTGCCATGACAAATTAGCCTTTTTAAGTGGTGAATTTCCTGCACCTTCTAAAATAATTTTCTTGAAATACTTGCTGTTTTTATTATTGGTGCTTACTTTAATTACCATTTTGAAATGAACGGAATGGGAGGTACAACAGATTATCATTACTTATATGTTCAGTAGTTAAATTCATAGCTTGAAAACCAAATGTAACAAAATGCCCCACAGCTCTTTAACACTTTGCTTAATACAGTTGCAGAAAAACCTTAATTCATGTTTATACAATCAGCTGTAGAGTGTTAAGGCTTCCAGGCAATGTGGTAGTTCACTAACACACCACCCTTATGGGCTTTGTTTATCCTTTTAAGCATCATCTGGAGGGTCTAAAAAACCACTTTTGAGGAAAAAATAGAGTTGTTGGAGCAGAAAGGTCCTTAAAAACATTTCTGTCTTGGCATAATATTCTGTTTGACATGGTTGCAAAGTCGTTTCTGCTTCTCAGTAAGTTACTAGTTTAAGACAAAGGGAATCAACTTTTAATTTACCCAGGGTGCTCTGAGCTATATATTGTGCGTTTTGAGAAAGACACCTTTCCTGTTGTGGAAACCCATTGTAATGATCAGATAGAAATCAGGGTGCTGCATCTCTGGAAAACACTGGAACTTGAAGTCCTTTTTACTAAAGCTCCTCTGTCTTTCAAAAGACCCCAGCTATACCATTTATCCCAGCTGTTTTTCCAAAATGACTGATAGATAAGTTAAATTCTTTCTTAGTGTGGACCCTTATATTCCTAATTTTATATCCCTATACTTGTACTGGGAGGTCATAGTCCTTAGCTGAGGTTATCATTTTGGAATGCTGTAGTGTAACTGATATCTATGACCTCTTAATAAGCATCAGGAGCAAGAGATTGGGATCATTCTACAACATGCCCTGGGGGTACTTTCCCTTCAAGAAGCCAAGCTGGAACTGTTCAACTTTTTTCTTTCTTTCAGTTTTTTACCTTCAGGGGAAATTGATCGATTTGGAGATGATTATTCCATAATCTCCGAATTTTTCTCTTCTACACTGCAATGGGAACTCCTTGAAGTTTAAAGGAATGAGTCTCTTGTGTACACTGTGGAATGAACCCAAGGAGTTTGTGAGGAGAGGAGCCCTTTTAGCACAGTCAGTGTAGTTTTAGGCAAGTTTGAAACTAAAATACCAGGAAGATCTATGGACAGAAAAGGGTAAATTTGTTATTAATTTTGTCTGACTAGGGGTGATCACTTCTCTCAATGGATGCTTCATTTGGGATTTACTTCCTGGAGAAAGAAACTGGAGTTTCCCAAAAATGTAGACATATGAAAGGCATGGTAGAACTGAAGGTTATCATTGAAACAAAGTATAAAAGATGAGCTGGCAATGAACTTCTGAAATATTCAAACTTCTCAAGGAGTATTTGTCATGGATTTGATAATGACATGAAAGGCTGGAACTTCATGTGTGAAATTTTGGTTCAAATTTACTCTTGACAGTGTTATCAAAATTGTGTCGTTATACATGTACAAGTAAAGTGATTTAATATTTTTGTCTGTAATATTGCTGAAGCATATAAAATGCAGGAAAATATTTTGCCTTTATGTAAAAACAAGGAAAGTATTCTTTCAGCACAGGAAATGGACTGGAGCATGTCAAGATGTCTTTTGAAATAGGGCTCTACATAAGAGTGTCATGGATTGGCACTTAGTCGATATGTATAATATATGGGAATTAGGTTTAAATTTCATAAAAATACCTGTCACTGGTTTATTACCTCCCTCGCCGTGACCATAACTGGTGTCTCTCATTTGTTTTACTGCTGGATCCCAGCAGGAAGTCCAGTCTAATGACTGAAGGAAGGTTGAGTGACTCATGCGGGGGAGGCTGGAGAAGGGTCAAGTTTTTCAAGTACTTTGCAAGGCTTCTACCAGCTGTAAAAGCAAAGCACAGGGAAATGAAACTGGCAGTTGCTAATTCACCTTTCTCTGACAAATACAGGCTTCAGCATAAGTGCATAACACATCAGTTTTACCATTAACACATTAATTAATGTCATTAATTTTTCATGAGTATATGTTTGTTTCTTTTTGCTGTTATCTGACTTTAGTACATGACCAGGAATGATACTTAGATTTTTGGAAAACACTGAGCATGTTCGATTTTTCCTGTAAATTCAGTTTCTAAGCAACACCTCTTTGTCCTGAACTATTTTAGTGTGTCAATAACCACAGGTTTCTGTATGATTCTAATTATTCTTCTAAACTGCCTTTGAAATACTTAAAACAGGTTTAATATTTGCCCCTTCTGTTATGTTATGATTAGAATATTGTGTATTACAGGATAATAGTTTCTGCACAGGCATCTGTCAAGCCTGACTGGAGAACGTTTTTCAATTTTTGTCCGTAGGTTGTTGTCTGTAATCTTTGCTTCATTGAAACCAGTGGAAAAGTTGTCATTATGTTCACAGAGGGCAGGATTTCTACTAGAGGGTTCAGATACTCATTCTGTTTCTCTCAGGATTCTTCTCCCTGCCCCCCGATCTCTGCCTTTCTATTACTCTGTCATTTTAAAATAGTCAGTGCTTAACTAACTTGTTTTCAAATGGCACTTCCCAAGCAAGTGACAGGCTGTGATATTAACCACAGTTATTTGCAAACAGTTTCCCATGACAGGTAAGTTTGAAAGTAGAAAAGCTTCCCCTGTCTGCCATGATATCAGGTACTCCCTGGTAAAGAAAAGGCTGAGAAAATGGAAGAATGCAGTTTATCTCATTAAAATTAGATTCTGCCTCTTTTGTGACTCTCTCTGCCTGCCACTGTCGTTGATTTTTATCTTGTTATTTAGTGTACTTGCTACTGAGACTACTTTTCTGTCCTTGTTATCTCTATACTTTCGATTCTTTTACTGAGGGTTTCTGGAGTTGTGCTTTTATTTCTATTGCCTTTTCCTCTGTCAGCAGGTCAGGTATCCCTGCAGTTCTTCCTTTGGCTGAGAAGGGTACGAATGATTTTCTGTGGTGCTGGAATATCCCACTGCTTTTCCTTCTTGTCTGTTCTCCCTTCTTTCGCAGTCCACTCTTCTACAGTTTGTTCCCTTTTTCCTCTACAATATCTAGAGTAGTGCTACTATTCCTATTGAGTACCTCAGTATTTCAGCAAGAATAGCAGAGTGAAAGTCACTCAAAATACTTGGTTTTGTTCTACAGCCTCTGCTGGACTTGATGATGCTTTTTATAGGAACCAAGAATATAGCTGCAATCTCAGGTCTACAGCCCATGTTGTTATTTGCACAGTCATCCATTGCAACAGGTTCATTCTTGATTTGATCACTTTTTAAGCATTTTTTTAAATGCTCCAGCTTTTGTATAATGTTTCTTTAGGAATACACAATTGTGGATACCACTGAATGTATCAGGAGTTCCCAAGTGGTAGGAACAATTGCCCCTCACAGCATGGGACAAAAGAGCATTTGGAATTCCACAGAGCATATGTTTTTTTGTCAGTGCAGGCATAGCTGGCCCTGACATACTGTTGAGGGAGAGTTTGTGGATACAGACTTAGCTTCATGAGAGGCATGGAGCCTTTTCCGTTGCATTTCAGTTACTGGACTGTGCTTGAAGTGCCTAAAAATTACTTGTGCAGCTCTCCTCTATGGGCATGGAATGAGGCCCAGTACAAATTAAAGGCTGAATTCTAGCTCTTACAAAATTCATCATCTTGGATAGGAAATCAAAGAACATCTCTGTATGCTGACTCCCACAGATTTTTTTTTTTCATACAGTGGTTTTGAAACTGCACCTCAGTCAGTAGATCCATGATGGTGGTGAATAGCACTATGGTGAATAAATACATGTTCACTGTATCAGAGTTGTTCTTTGCATGGGGGGAAACCTTTTGTTTTATATACCTGTAAGAATTGCACAAGACCTTTCATTCTCCAAGTTCCCAAAATTTTTTGCAACTATTTACCTACAACAGCATTAAATGTAGCCAGCTTTGCAGAAGACAGCAGCTAAGGCTCATGAGACATAGCAGGGGGAGACAGGAAACTGTCCAAGAATAATGTGGCAAGCCTTCTGTCCTTGTGAAAAATGTCACAGGATCTCCGTGTCCACAAAAAGCACCACAAGTTTTGAGATGAGAGTGGGCGGATTATTCCACACACACACTGTCAAAACTTGGCTGATGCTTTGCTTTCCAGGTGAGCAGTACTCATGGAAGTCCCGAGTTTCAGAATGGTGTGGCTCTTCTTTGTCACCCCTTTGGCAGCACAAGCTCTTTTACCATGCACAGGGTGAGGCTGGCCCTGCTCACCCAGCCATAGCTGGGGAAACCATTCTGCTTCCGAGGGCTCTTGGTCCCAGACATTTTGAGTCAAGGGGAAAGTGGCTCAGAGTAGTGTTCAACCCTAAAGTTGTATTCTGGCCCTCCCTTGTCTCCTCATATCTGCTCTCTGGGAGCTCTAGCACAATATTTTGACTTGTGAGCCCAGAGGGTTGACTGTGTGGCAGGCGCTTAAGGTAATTATGGGCTTACTTATACATTTTGCTGTCAAATTACGTAATTTTTGATAGAGGGCATAATGTATGCTTTCTAATACACACGTGGAAGCTTGGGGTTCTGCCTCTTATTACATAGCTTAAAAGTCAAACCATGTTTTAACAGACCCCAGTACACTTGCCATAAGCATTTCACCCTTTCCTTCCATAACATTCTTGGATGTATAAATACAGGATACTCTGTGGAAGAAAAGTCTGGATCTGAAGCCTACAACTGTGATATGTGGAATGTGCTTACCAAACTATGGTAACTATTAGGTGTACAGAAAGAGTTGTGTATGTAAGTAGTCAATATGCTCTTAGTGGATTGAGATATGGAATAATCATTCTTCCATCAGCCAAGTGCAGTGAATGTGGTTTGCAATCCAAATGTTATTTTCATAGTTTATAGGCTTGCCAGCTATTTTCTTAATGAAGTATATAGTTTTATCAGAACGTTATGCCTACTTCTGAGGAAGGGGAATGGGAAAAGCAGAGAACAACATCTTTTAAAAACAAATGACAAAGATAATGTAATTACTTTGTTATTGACTTAAAGTAAGTTTTAATTGTGGTTGCATTTGGTGATACTGGAACTGAAGAAATTTTACTTTGAATGTAAAAATGGTTGTTAACATTTCCATTGTTAAAGGACTCATGGAAGTGTCCCTTCTTTGGATGGAAGAGAATTTTTCAGCAAGCATCTTTTTCTTAAGAAGATATTGCAACTTCTGTCTGGCTCTAAGTTGTTCATTGTAGCATCCTCTTTCTTCTTCATTCTTATACATTGCTTAAAATGCTAGATAAGAGCCTCTTCTTTCTTATTGCTTCTCCATGAGCAGTTAAATCATTGAAAGAAGAGTAATTGCATGTTAATTAGAATGCATATTAGCTTTAGGGACATGGCTCCAATACAGAACTCTGTAGTTGTCTTTTATATAGTAGCATTTGCCTGTAAAGGTGTTTTATGTTAAAATTCCAGCATAATTACATTGTATGTTTCAACTGAAAATGTACTTTGCAATTAGCATTTTTGGTAGTTTTCAGTCTATAAGAAACATGGACATTCTTTTTTCCTTCCCCTTAAGAAGCTGCCCATCTCCAAAAAGTGTCTGTATTTGTGCTTGGATAGTTAGTCCACGCTGGTGAAATGCTTCAAAAATATAATGTGTAATGTTATATTATTGTGTAAGTAAAGACTGCAGCACTCCCATTTTTCAGACCTCATGGGCACAATCAGGTGTACCGTATTTTAAGAAACACTAAGCCTGTCTGAGCAAAATGCCTGTAGGAACTTACACTTCTCCCTCTATTTCTGTTTCTTTGCTTTTTTTTTATTTTAGTTTTTTTTTAACAGACTTGGCTCAGATTTATGTAGTTCATTTGAAGTTCATGTAGTGGGTGTATTAATCATTCAAAGACCAATAGCTAAATAAAGTTATTTTGCCTGAAAATTTACAACTCCAAAACTGATCTCATGAGTTGTCTTCTGTTCTTTGGCATGATCCTTCTGTACCCAGTCTGCACTGTTTTTTGTGAGCTGGAGCAGAAGGGAGGGAAGAACAAAATTCCTATTCCTAATCTAAGGCATACTTGGTGAATTGTTTCCTCCCTGATATTTAAAATTAGACCCATTCACTAAACTTACTTTCACAGCATTACCAGAACTACCACTGTTTTCTCTAAGATGAGGAAGCATAAAGTAATTATTCCTAGACTGAAAGCTGGTAAACTTCAGACTAGAATTTACAGGTAAAGGTAAGTAATTTCACAGAATATTAACCTTCTTCACATTGACTCATTTTTCAAGGCTGGGTCTTTCTAACTCTTGTCTTCACCCACAAGTTCTCATTAATTTTTAAAATTTCTTACCTTTCTTCCATTCTGTATTATATTTGCTTAGAATACAGAAGATAGTTGTGCTGGTAGAAAGGGAATGGTGTGCATTTGCTATGCCAAGTTTTTTTAAAAAGTACTTATGAGTAGTAGAAATCCATTCATCAAAAACTGTTGTTTCTCATTTTAAGGACTTTTGGGTTATGCTTATTTGTCTGTCCTTTCAGTAGATTCATAAATGAAAGAACCAACATGGTTATTCAATACAGATTTCAGAAAGAAAGTGAGGAAATGTTTCTATTTAATTGTTGACAAGAAAATTAATGAAAGCCATTGCTCCCTCATGAAGAAAATAGGTTTAAAGTCCACACATTTCTTCCATTGTTAAGCTGTGAGTAGATTTCAAGCTATTTAAAATTGCTGATCCTGAAAAGCCAGCCTTCATGAAAGAGGCTCAGAGAATGCATAGTGGAATCTGGAGGGGACCAGGTGAGGATAGATGACTTGGACAAATTCCTGTTACTTTTCATAAGTAATTACTTATTGTTACTTATGTCAGAGTCCTCTGCTTTATGTAGATAACTTATACATAATCTTTTCATCCAGAGAAAGGCATACAACTATACAGGTATATTTTTTAAAATAATTTTTAACTTCCATTTTGCAGTGATTGATGAAGAAATACTGAGTGCGTCTCTCTTAAATGCTGCCTACTTGAGATTTTGCTCCTCATGTGACAGTACTTCTTTGTCTCATGCCTTTGGGGTATTTATCCTCACAGTGTCTCAGAAAGGTTATGAGGATGCTTAAAAACTAAATAAAATTGAATTTAATTACTTGAGGTGAGATGCACATGAGCTTGAGATCCTGAAACACTCTATTTCCCTAAAAGACATCTTTCATGCACACTTAGTGGTCTCTTCTCTTGTCTGGAGCCCAAAGCTACCAGTTTTCTCTAAGCTGAGTAAGTGTAAAGAAATTATTTGTAGACTGAAAAGCAGCTCAGCCAAGATTTAACTTTACAGGCACAGGTAAGTAATTTCACTGACTAATAACATTCTCCACATTGCTTTGTTCTTTTGGCCGTGCCACAATCTAATGATTTTCAGCACTTCTTTAAGGCCATCAGTGAAGGAAAGTTCAGCATATGAAATGAAATGGTATACCAGGAAATTGTTATTCAGGAATGCTCCATTCCAAATTTAGGGCATTAAGATGCACAGATTATTTTAAAAGGAAAAGTAACACACAAGAAAGGCATAACGAGAAGTCTGCCTTGCCTGTTCAGTCAGTTTCTAAATAGCATCATGCAGTTGAAGTGCAGGAAAGTGCTGGGGATCCTTATTCAGTGGGATTGCATTTCTCACTGTTACTTGCCCTTTTCCCCCTTGGCTTAAAGGGAAAAGCAGATGTATATGGCACTCCAGGATGAAATTACTGGTACAATGCAGCCCATATTTAATTAGAATGTAAGTTAGGCTTTGCCTTATATGAGTTATGCCAATTAATACTGTTACAGAGAAGCAAGTCATGGTGCATGCATATACAACCAATCATTTCCACAAGAGATTTCCATATAGCTATAAAACTGAAACTGTAAAACATGGTTTCCACGTTGTCCTTTCCCCATAACAGTTTACACCATTGCATTTGGTATAAAAATTGAATCCTTGTGACTCTGAATTTAAATTTTGTTGAACTTGACTGAGGAGACCTGGAAGTATAAAATTTGGACCAAAATTACTTTTCTACATGCTTACATGTTGCTTAAAACTACTGGGTCCTATCCATCAAAACTTGTATTTTAGAAAACCTTTTCTGTGAATCTTCAAGAAAAGTACAGCAAGCTTTTATACAAATGCCTATTGTTCATAGAAATTCAGAAATGTGTGTCTTACCTGAGTTCTCTATCTCTGCAACTCCAAAGTAAAGAATGAGGCTTTAAAAATTAGAGGGCAACATCTGTTAAGTCTGGCTGTTTTGCATATCTATATACCATGTAAATATGTTCAAATGATTTGAAAATAGGTATGCATAAAAGTATAACCAACATTTAGTTTAGTGACCATAACATGCTACTCATTATAACCAGATTATGACTTGCAAATGCATCTCCAGTCTTAAGTAATTTTACAGATTTGTAAAAAGTCTTCTCTGAAAGGATGGCAAATCGTGTTAAGTAAGGTGAAGTGGATAACATGATTGCTAAAATCTTTAATTGCTGAATAAATATCTTAATAGCTGAAAGGATGCAGAGGTGCCTGAGATCCATGTCTCTTGCACTGAAAGCTAACAAGATGGTCCTCTGCTCTTTCACCCTCATTGCCACTCCAGTTTAATTTATGAAACTTACAAGATTTAAGTATTGGCATGAATAAATGTGACCAGACAAAACAATAAACAGGATCATGTCTCTGTGGTTTCCAGTAAGTGATGCTAAAAGCAGAACTAGCATCTAAAACTAGGGAGCAGAACTTTGGATTTCAATGTAGTCACTTCAACATACACAAAGATTAATTTTTTCTCTAGAAGTTGAAGTTAGGTATTACTTTGGCAGCTTTCTTCAGCCTTTTATTTGCTGTTACTTTTTGCTGTTTACTAGAGAAAGTGAAGGAGGAAATACCTGAGGAAAGGGCCCTCTGCCTAGTGCAATAATCAGATTGATTTGGGAACAGTTTTGGATCTGTTTTGGATCGGTTCAGAAACTTAGTTCATCGTATGCATGCTTAATGAAGTATAAGAAGGCTGAGCACATGCAAATAATGGATGTTCATGCCTCTGTAGTGCTGAGGTTACCAAAAATTTTGCATTGTGGTCTCGGTGTCAAAAGGGAAGAGGGTGATTAAGCAGAAAATCTTATTGCTCATACTGGAGTAACGGGATTACTGTGCAAAGACTCTTGCAGCAGTGAGCAGTAACTGTGTTACATCTGTATTGGATGGTATAATGCCATGCACACAGTTTAGCTCTCTAAGAAAGAGAGTTGTATTCACTTTTGAGTAAGCAACAACTCTTTCTCAGGATGCTGCTTCAGTTCTGGGGCTGGCAGGATCCCCAGTAGCTTGGGTATTTCATGTTTGCTTTAATGCACAGAGTGCCAGTGCCAAGTCAGTATTTCATTTGCAAAGGACAGAAATGTACTGGTTTCTGCTTAATTTCCTTGTGGATGTTGTATGTTGCCTCCATGGTGTGACAGTCCTTTCGTAGAGTCAGATTCTTCGAAATACAAATTTTTGTAGAAAACAGTAGTTTCACACCTGTGTCCTCTGAACTTGGCAGATGCCTGAATCCAAGTGACACAGGCTTTATCATGGAAGGCAGAGGTGCAGTTTATTTCCAATGCATTGCTCATCTGTAGATGAGCATCTGTGTCTGTTCACTATTGGCCTGCTGCAAGTTACAGAGTGTACAGGCACCTTTCTGTACAGGGGAACAGGTTTCTGTCTGTTAGCAATACCTCTGTGTGTCACACCCTCATTACAATGTGTTTCATTTTATATTCCATTTTCCTTGTTAATTTGATCCTGTCAGTAGTTAAAACCAGGTAATTTGATCCAGAAATGATGTGAATCATCTATGGAGAATTGAAGCGTACAGAAATTTAACATGAGAGAGAGACCTGTCTTGCACCTGTTTTTTTGCACTAGTATACAGTGACCCTAGAGAAGTTAAACAAGGAATTTTCTTCTGAAAGAGAAGGCAGAAATTCTGCATGATATTAAGAGAAAAGAGCCTCAGGGAGGATCTTTCAATCACTGTGAGCTGACAAAAGGCTCCAGAGCAGCACAGTCCACTTTTAGTGTCATGTTGAAGAATGGAGACACAGTTCAAGGGTGTGCTATTAGTATCACCAACCCAAACTTCAAGTGTTCATGTGATGCAAAGGACCCTGCTGTAGACAGCTAGTTCATCTGCTGAGTGGTAGTAACATGAGAATACTACCAAGTCATTTCTTGAGCTCTTGTTAAAATTACAGTTCAAAAAATTCCTCAAGAAATTCGAGTCATTGGTTTATTTATCATTCTTTTTAAGCTGAAGCATGATGTTTTTCAAATGTAGAAAATGAAAACAAAAGAGAACAGCCAAGAGAAGCATAGGCACTGCTGTCATCTTTATTATTACCCTGTGCCTCACTCAGGTGGTGCTCACAGTTACCTGGACTACTATCAGACTCATGCCTCGAGGACATCTACAGTGCTCATGAGACAGGGCTTTATAGAGCAGACTCACACAGCACTCTGCTTCAGAAATGAAGTGATTGCCAGCCAGGAGAAATGAAAAGGGAACATTACATTAATTCCCACTGCAAATGTGATCTGGACCAACAAGCTGTAACCTGCGCTGACAAGAAAATTATCCTTGCGACTGTTTTTAAGGGGGAAAAACATTTTTGGATAAGATGTAAGGCAGTTTCTCTTTGGAGGGGTGGGGGATGGCCATTTTACAAGGGACAGGGTGAAGCTCTGGAGTGGGAAACCATAGAATGGTTCTAGTTAACAACTTCTTGAGGCATCCATGTGTCATTCATCAAACTTGCCTTTTGTCTGTCTGAAAGCAGAACAAACAAAGGAGATGGGCTCCTACATCGTTCTTCTCAGTGAAGTAGATAATCTTGGTTCACTGAGCAGAATATAAAAACAAGTCATTCTCGATGGCATATGCTATAATGAATGCTTGATTTTGAATGTCTGAGGAGAGCACGCCCTCCCCTCAAAGTCACAGTCTGAGTATGACACCTGCAGCTTCCATGACCGAAGAGGCTGAGAAAAATGTTTTAAGGGAGGAAGCCTTGATGGCACATCAAGGTAGGCGTTTATAAACTGTCATGACAGAAAGCCCTGTGTGAGAACAAATAAATACATGAGCTTGTTTTTTTCAATTTATAAAACTCTGTTTACCACAGTTCATAAAAACAGGAGCAGTAATTAGGAACAGTATGCAAATGCCATTTAAACTCTCTGCAATTATTTCCTACCTTAACTATAGCTTTCTTCCCCATTTTCTTTTCTCCTCCAGCACACTGCAGCCAAAACACAGCCCACACCAAATTGGCCCTGCAGCATCAAATCCAACAGATCTAAACTGTACTAAAGTAAGGCAAACTGAATTCATGAAGTTGGAGATTTTATACAGGGCATCCGCCATCTTTTCAGGAGATAACCAGAGTAATGTTCTCTAAGTAAAGCACCTCAGGAGACCTGTCCTCTGTCATGTATAAGTTCCACATTAAGTAAGACTCGTGGATGAGAACAGTATTGTAAAGGATGGCTAAAAGGAGTCTGAGGGTCAAAGTGGTTGACAAAACAGAGCAATAATGTTCTTCTGTAAAACCATATGCAGTGATGGCATTTCTGCATCTTTCATCAGCCAAAGTTTTGAAGTGCTCTTAAGATTAAATTCTGCAGGAGAATATAATGTTAACCTATACTTCACTCCATAAATCCAACCATGAGAGCCTCTGACATCATACAAAAAGGTTGTTTAGATGTTGGTTTCATCTAGATGGCCCAAAACACAGAAATCCAAGAGGACCACAGCACACCACCACAGAATTCAGGCATGTTTGCCCCTCTTGAAAGTGTCTGTGTTTGGTCTTTCTGTAACTAACCATGATTTACTGCCAGTACACTGGTCTGGGTGTTCATCTTCATCTAAGTCATGGTTCTGGCAAAACACACATAAATCATTCAGTGCCATCAACAGAAAACAGAAGAATGTAAGTCTGCCAGCCATTTCTTCATCCACACAGTCACCAGGAAGGGTAAAGTCAGGAAACTGTGTGGCACCCCACAAGAAAGAGCTCTTGGGGGTACAAGCAGTAGTCATCTCAGGGGAAGAACAATACATGGAATCACTGCATGACTCCATACATTATTTCCTCTGTGCCCATGGGACCACAGATGAGTCAGCAACAGTTCATGCTTTGTAGTAACAAAAGTAGCTGACAATTGTAACAAAATCAGTATGGATGCTTGGTTCTGATCCAGGGCCAGCGGGAGGTTCTCAACCAACAAAGCCAATGCAGTCTAGTCTATCAGGACATCTGTTGCTTATGAGGGGAGTACTGTAAACAAAGAACAGCTCTTTCTTCTTGTTTTATCTGGTCATTAACAATGTGATGCCTTGTGAACCATAAACATACAGCTTGTGTTAGTTACTGACTGGTGTTGATTATAGTGCTGTCAGATAGGAAGTTGCCTCTTTTCTGATATTTGCAGCATTGTTGCAGGTCTGGAGTGGAGCTGCATCACTGAGGTGACCAACTATCCTAGGGTGGGATACCACCAATGGTTGGTTTTCAAACTCCATAGAAAATTCTCTCTGAGAGCTGTAAAGCCTACACTGAAAGACAAAAACTGCAACTGTGCTCTGCCAGAGGGAGAACACATGAGAGGCTGAGGCTGTCACCAAAAACGTCCTTGCAGGAGCAGGATATTTTTTAAATGAAAATTGCCGAGAGATCATGGGAAGCAGATGAAGCCATAATGCAGACAAAAGGTCCTTCCCACTGGTGAAAGAACCTTGTTCCTGAAGTCCTTACTGTGTGATTGATTTAACCCTCAGGGTGTGGGGAACACCACCACCAGACATCCAGGGTGAGAGGAGACCTGCTCTCCCACAGTTACGCAAATAGTGGCCAATCTTTGCAAGAAGATGACATAAAAACCTTTTAAGTTATGCATCAAAGAGAAGGATTAAATCCTGTGTGGTTCTGCCAAGTGTCCAGTTAAGTCCATGAATCATAGAAAAGAATTGTGCAAAAGAATCATGGAAAGCTAGGATGTTTTTTAAGTGCTATAATGTTCACAAAAAGGAAAAAATCACTTTTCAAGCCCTATCTCTACTCTTGTGCTCAGGCAGGAGAGATCATACATTTTTCAAAATCCTTTTTCTCCTACAGATGGATTTGGCTAGATGAGCAAAATAAGCGTAGTCTTAGAGGGAGATTTTATTGTTGGGCATTTGTAGGAGATAGGACCAAATCTCCTCGGGGTTTCATTGTGATGACCTACCTCTTCACCAAATTCCTTTGAAAAATCCTATTTCTGTTGCACTGTTCCTCTTTACTTGGCACTTGATATCTGGGTTTGGCTGTGATTTATCTGATAACTTGAAAGCAAGCTGCATCACAATCTTTAGAGGGTTAAATATTCAGTGTTGGTGTATGAGTCCCTTTGACCCCAGTAAGACTTCTGCTCATGCAAGAGAAGGGAGTAAATCCTTGTCTCTGGCAGCCCTCAGGCAGTAGTTAGGATTTGTTCTAATTAATGGAATCTCTAGTAGGAATTATTCTCCATTTCCCAAATACGTAACCAATGAGTTCTTCTGTTAGCTCGTTGTTCTGCTTTAATAGGGCTTTCAAACATTTCCTCTAGGCTTTCAGAGAAGTTGTTTCAAGTGCATTTTTCAGTATTTTAGGCTGTGCTCATCATTGCATTCTTTCTAATCAAAGCACCTCTTCGGTTATTGTGTATATCCATAAACTACAGACAGCATGCACTACATAGATTGGGCTGCTTTTCCATAGACACTCTGAAAATTTTAAGCAAAATTGCTTTTCATTGTGTCTGACAGCCAGTTTTAATTTTATTCATTATTTTATCAGATTATATAACATTTCTGTTGTCTGCATCTGTCTTCTGATGGTTTTTTCTCTCTTCGTTTTCCCTCCATTATGTTTATGCTGAAAATATGAAAACAACAATAAAGAAGAGACCAATAATAGCTCCTTGCAGTAAAAAGGGCTTATTAAAAGGATATTTTCTGCCTGGGTGAAAAAATTCCTTGAAAATATCATAAATACTTTATAACACACAGAGCTACACTTTTATTGTCTTCAGAACTTGATGGTCTAGATAAGCCATTAAAAAAAATCCAAACAAGAATGTCACATTTAAAAAAAATAATTAGGTGAATTTTCTTCACAGTCCAATTAGACAGATTGTAGATGAAATATCTTTTAAAAAAGAATTAAGTAACCATACAATGGATGAGAGCTTTTGAAATCAGTCTAATGACAAAGCAGATATACTTTCATTTTGTAGAAAAATTG
>NC_088171.1:107172032-107254532 GCF_028769735.1 Zonotrichia leucophrys gambelii | reverse complement strand
GCAGGAGTGGGGTCTGCTGAGGCTCTGTGAGGGACTCCAGTATCTGCAAATTTATGCAAGGGGATAGCCCAGTAAGCCAGGCAAGAAAGGGAGAATGTCAGATGAATGGACACCCAGTCCCCTCCCCTAATGCAGTCAAACAGAAGTTTGCTCCTCAGACTCTTACCACTAGAACCCCCCAAATGATTCTAGCATTTTAAAGAAGCGTTGTATAATGGCTGGATTAAAGAAGGACCCTCTCTCTACTGTCTATTGTCTAGAAAGTAAATAGAATTCAAATAATACATATATCCATCTTTGTTTCCTAATTTAAAGAATCAAAGAAATTGATGTTAGATTAATTTGTAAAGTTGCGCTGAGATGACTGTATTGTACTGCCAAGTCTCATTCTGGTTTCATACCAGGAAGAAAAAAACAATTGTGTTTTTGATATTTCATGCATAGCTGTGGTGATTATAGAAAGGGAGGGTGGAGGGAATAATGTGAAGGAGATTTCCATTTATGCAGGAAATGCAGCTACAAGACCCTGAAAGGTGTGGCTGATGCGTGACCTTTTCTTGGATTTTCTTCCTTGAGAGATTTAAGGGCAGGAAAGGTTGAAAAGCTGTTTAATGTTAAAAGAATTTTGGATATTGATGGTAGCAGGCAGTGGCCCTTTTATACACAGTGGAAGTTCTGGAAGATAGATGTAGCCTGATGTGAAAATCTTGTCACTTTGTGTAAGCTGGTGCTATCCATCCTTCAGCACTTTGCAGAGAATGTAGTTTTATGTTCATTTAATAATTATCCATTTTGGTTGTACTTGTCGGGGAGAGCTTCTTGAGCCCCATCAGTTTTTCAGAGAAGCACCACTCAAGCTCTTCTGCTGAAAATGTTTTTCCTTTCCTCCCTTCACTTCATTCCACTCTTCCCCTTATCGACACACTCATCAGTGCCAGAGCTCTTCAGTATTCAACTCCTGTCCTTTGTGAAGTGATTTTGCCCAGACACGTCTGGCTCAGGGTGAAGTGCCCTCCCCTGAGAGCACGCACTGCAGCCCCAGGTCGCCAGCACCATGAATACATTATTATCCCAATTTCCATCCTGTTGCCACGGCAGCACTTTTGGAGCTGCTGGGTTATTAAGTCGTACATCACTAATACCCTGATATGAGCAGAAGTTGGATTTAATATCGGCCTTTGATCAGATTACCTCCCAACAGTCAGCTGTCATTAGAAAATTCCTTTGCTCATTATACCCTCGGAGCTCTGGCCTGTGTAGAAAAGGGGTGGCAGGCCTGATACATGGAGGCAATTTCCAGCCTAGGCCCTGTATTGTACACTTAATTTATTTTCTGACCTTTTTGATATTTGGAAGGTGCTGTACAACTCCCCCTCTCTCTCTTGCTCTCTTCTTCTCCCTGTGTGTGTGTTCGTATGTATATGTGTAATCTTTAGTTTTGTGGGGGTCTTTATTTTTTGGGGTTTTTTTGTTTCTTGCCAAGTGATACTGTGCTTTGTAGGAGAGTGTCTGTTTTCTGCCTGTCCTCGGGTAATGTATAAAACATGGTGCTTCAGGTAGAGATGAAGGGTAAACTGATGTCCCCCTAAATGGCCAGCCTGTGTATGCACCTAACACTTCACTGAGCAATCTGTCAACATGTCAGCAACACATGTTTTATAAAAAGCCTCCAGTGGGAGCAAAGGCTCCTGCCAGGGCTTAGGAAATGCTTTGAATTCAGCAGATTTCTATTGCTGGAGTCCCCCGAGGTTCCTTTTACAATGCCTACATTTCAGAAATTTGAACTTGGGACCCTTAGGGGGTTCTCTCCGAATGCCTGAAAATGTAGAGTTATATTGTTGCGTGTCCCCAAGCGGTCTTTACTAATACCTGAATTCGGAGAAGCTGGAAATTACAGAGCTCCCCAGGGGGAGCTTTATCCACACCAGGAAGAAGAGAATAACTCTGCAGGGAGATTGCTTAATGCATTGCTGAAATAAAAGAATTTGAGAGAGATGGGTTGAAGTGGGGTTTTTTTTTCTTCTTTTCTGGCCACTCCTTCGGCTTAGCTAAGTCCTTAAAGACAAAGTCAGGGTAAAGAAGCAGCTGGGCTTTTTTTAATGAAATTTTAGATGTGGCTTTTGAAACAGTGAGTTGATGTGTGTGTGTGCGAGTGGATGTGCAGGCATACACACATCCTGAGAATGTTTCTGTTACATGTAAAAGTTTATTTTGCTTTTGTGGTGCATCCTTGTTTTTCCCTGTGTCTCCCTCAGATGCCTGAGTGTGCTTACCCACTCTGTGTTTTAGCCTTCAGAAGTACTCCTGCTTGCAGTTTTCACGCCATTACTAACTTGACTTACATTGCAGTTTGCCTGCTCACTTCTGTGGTGCCTTTTCCTGGAGCAGGCTTGCCTCCCTCCCTCCCTCATTCCCTCCCAGACCATCAGGACACGACTGAGCCCTTTCCTACTCGGTGTGCAGCGCCGGTGCTCAGTGCCCCATCCTCTGTTTGTCCCTTGCCCTGGGGACAGAATGTGCATGCCAAGGCCAGGCCAACCCCGCACACGTCCCAGATATGCTTCGCACGGCAAGGGATAAATTATTTTTAAAAGCACCCTATGGTTACAGTAGGAGGCTTCATGTTATACCGGTCGTGATTTTGCCAAGCTTCCAGGACAGCAGGAAAACGCGAAACCCAACCGTGTGCTTTTTGTCGTCCCCAGAAAAGGCAAAAGCCTCTCTCCTTGCAGTCTGCTTTTCCAGATCTTTCCGTGGCCGGCTTTTGACACGGCATGGCGTGGCCGTGCCGGGAGGGAGCCGGGGCCGGGCTGTTTCCCGCAGTCCCGGGGGACGCAGGCCTACCTCGGGGCCGTGCGCGGACAAAGAGCAGCGAGCGCTCGCACTCGGCTCGGCCGGCCCGTGCAAAGCAGTTCCAGCTGTGCCTGCTCATGGATTGCGGGGGGAGCGAGGGGAGGGAAGGCATCGCCTTGTGTGCTAGGTGTGGCTGCACGCACGGAGCCTGCTCGAAACGCTGCTTTTAACTTCCTTAGGGGAAGGGAAAGGGATATAAACAGGGAGTGATTCTCAGCCCAGGGAAATTATAAGAGCATTTTAAGGCATAAAGTGTGGTTTCAGGTGGATTTGGGATTTTGCTGTGTTTTGGGGGAGTATAAAAATAATTTTCCCTGCATTCTACAGGAAATCTTTTCCTCTGGCACTTCTTAGTAAATGAGGCAAACTCCACACTACATTTGGATTTGGTGGCCTTAAATGCTGTGAGCTTACAAAAGACACATCTCACTTTCAGAAAGGCTAGCTTTTCCAAGTTTGCTCAGTGATTTTCTGTCTCATTTTTCCTCCAGAAATGTATAAGGTGGCAAAATTAATTACACCGAGTGCAGGTGTGAAAAGTTTGGTAGCACGTATGGTTTTAACTAATGCTTTTGCTCAAGTGGCTGCTGTCCTCTGAAGGCTCTCTGTTTACTGTGGCAGAATAATTGATGGTCAGGGGAGGCTTTTGATCACCCACAGAACTGCATGTTTGGGAAAGGCTAGGATGGACGGGTTTGTACCATTCAGAGAGGAGAGAGCAGGAGCTCAGGCTGGTGTGCGCCTTCTGCAGAGAGACCTATTTAAAAAGAAAACCTAAATTATTCTTTCCTTCCCAGAGTATGAGAGCCAGACAGTATTTTTTATCCTTTAGAAAAGTAATGAGAAGAACCTGCTTTTGATATTTGTAAGTGCAAGTCAAGCTGAGCCTCCTGCTATATTTTGGTAACACTTCCACTGGACAGAATGTTTGTCCTGTTCATTACAAAAGTGGTGCCAGCTGCCTGTCTGACAAAGCAAGTGTATTTAAAGTGCCTCACTGTGTGTTTAATGCGTTTGAAGAAGGTGTTTTGTATTTTAAGTACTTATAGGCGTCCAGTGGAAGATTTGCATCTGGCACCCTTTTTAAAAATAAAAGAGGAGACATTTTCTCTTCCATGTGGTGCCTTTCATGAAAATGCATCTGTCCTCTTCAGTAGTCATTATCAAAAAGAGAAAGGTTTTGTACTTTGGGGTTTTAATTTTTTTTTCTATTTATTTTATTTGTATTGGTAAGAAATGTGTCTCTCATGAATAATGTCAGCAGGAGTTTCCCATTAAATGGTGTTGAGCATGTCATGGACAACTCGATTTAACTTTTAAATTTTCTATTGCCTCCTTAGGAAGGATCCAGATAGTGCATCAGCATAATCTTAAATTTATTTCCTGGGGAGGCCGCATTTCTTTTTTTCCCAACCCCCAGCCCTGAACACAAAATCCTTCTCTTTTTCAGTGTAACTTCAGAGCAAAGTCAGCCTGCCAGATGGAGTGCTGCTGCACTGGTTTCCCTCTCTCAGATACCAAAACACATTATTTTTGAACCATACCCTGTCTCCCCTAAGGCTCAAAACTAAAAGGCCAGTCTGAACTCTGATCTCTGGCACGGAGGCATGATGCACTGCATCACTCTTTGCAGGCCAGTGTGTTGCATTTTCCTCCTTTCCAAATGACTATAGTGTCATTCCTTATCCTTTCTAAGATTTTCACCCTGGAGAAATGTGGTCAGGATTATTCAGAGCAGTTGAGTACAGCTCAGTACTTACAGTTTGACTCAGATGCACTAGGAGTATGGAGTGGTGTGACCCAGTATTCTTAACCAGGGTGTCTGTTTAGAAGCTTGCAAAGAAAGACAAGCAAGGTTTCCACTGGAGAGAGGCTGCTTTCACAGCGATGCATCTGTTCTGTGGTGGCAGGCAAAGCCATTTGCCTTGTCTTCTAGAAGAAAAGGGAAAAAAAGTCCAATTGCATCAAAGTGGAGAAGCAAAGCACAGGATATGTAAACCATTTTTTTTCAGTTGTTAGTATTCCAAACTACTTAAGTAACCACTAATTAGCTTTTATTTTTTTGTAGTACTTGTCTCCTTTTTGTTGTTATTTTTCATCTTGGCACATTTGTTATATCATAACCATGTGCTTGATTTGAGGTCTACCCCTGGGCTCAAAGTAGGTGCTTCAGGAAGCAAAATTAAGTCATCACTTCTGTTTGGCTGGTTAGATATGCTATCAGGAAGACCTAGCCAGGTTTCCCACCTGATGGTGGTTGTAAAATGTGTGCACTGCTTGCTTTGTCAGCGGAGTAAATTTTAACTGGAAAAAAGAAAAAGAGAAATCCTGTTTGAACAGAGGCTGTGTTTTGTTTGTACAGTGTGCTGGCAGGCCAGAGTTGGTGTTTCTTTTCTCAATGAAGCCTGTGTGTTGTGTGAATGACTAAAGCTTTCAGCAGCCTCATCATATAACTGTGTCATAAGCGATTGTCTCACCCATGTATTAGAGTCTGCTCTGTCTCATAGCATCTTCTCTGAATATTGACTATTTCCACAATAAAATGAATCAATATGTAGAACAATGCAGAAACTTTTAAACCATAAAATTAAATTAAAATTGCTGTCTGAACTGGAAATCCAACATAACGCTTCACATGAGGTATATGAGAGAGGTTTTTTTGTAGGACACTTGCTAGACTCTTGAAGTTGGGACATTTCTAGTGATGGAAAAGTGAGAACTAACAAGAAAATTTAATATTATTTTCTCTGATCATTTATGAATTAACCATTCATTTCACTGGACAGTGTTTGAGTGGTTAGGATGCCTGGGTAGGACTGCTTCCAGTGAAGCTCAGGGTTTATTTCTGAGTCCTGCAATTGGGAGTTTTTTCATCCTCATTTACTAGTCACAGAGGTATGGGATAAGTGTTTTTGCCTGTCAAGGTAAGCAACGGGCAACTGAGCCTGTTCCTGGTTTACTGAAACTCCCAGATACCAGCTATGACCAAGTTGAAGGAAAAAGACTTGTTTTGGCTTCTGCAATGTGACAGAAGCCAAAACAAAACCTCAGGAAGCTGCTTGGGCAGATGCCTGCCTTCAGGTAGATAAACAGTTTTTTTCAATTTCATTGACTGTGCCACATCTCTTTGCCATTGCTAGGGGCTGATGTGAGGGTATCTCAAATAGAGGCTTATGGTGTGATGTCCTCCTGTTTCAATCTAGACATTTATATGAGCAGCATTCTGTATTCACCTGTTGTATTTTCAGATGAAAGAGACATAAAGTCATGGAATTACAGAATCATATAGGTTGGAAAAGACTCCTGAGATCATCAAATCCAACCTTTGGCTGATCATCACCTTGTCAACTAGACCATGGCACTAAGGTCCATGTCCAGTCTTTTCTTGAACACTTCCAGGGATGATGACTCCACCACCTCCCTGGACAGTCCATTCCAATTTTTAACAACCATGTCCATGAAGAAACTCCTCCTGCTGTCCAACCTGAATCTCCCTTGGTGCAACTTGAGACAATGCCTATTTCTGTTTTGTCATCGCCTCCTTTCATCTGCTCTTCTCTCAGTACTATCACCTTTAACTAGGTTTAGTTGTGAGGAATGTCTAAGAGACATCAGTGATGTCTTTTACAACTTACCTCTTGGTAGGGCAGCCAGAGTGTGCCCTTTTCACTTTTATTTTTGTCTGGTGTTGTTTTTATCAGCAACAGACAGGTCTGTGTTTGTGATTTCCTATGTCCTTGTTTCTTATGGTGGAATCCTCTAGTGCGTAATGCGGTAGGAACATGGAGTAAATGTCCTGGTTTTGGGTTACTCTAGAGGAGACTGGTTTCTTTATCCTGTCCTTCCCTACTCCCCTGCTCCACCCCCTTATGGTATCAGTTGCCTAGAGCCTGCTGATGTGCATCAAGTATAGTTGGAACTGCATCCTCAAGGAAAGCATTGAGAAAATAATTATTTTCTACCTGGCTTGCTATTTGTTCAGAATTTATAGGAGCTTGATAGCATGTGGACTTTTCTTCCTGAGAGAGATTTAATTGCAGTTAACCAATGGATCCAAAACTTAGCAAGTGGGGTATACACAGGCTGGTGGATGCTGTCTGATAGCATTGGCTTCATTTTTGGGGTGAAGTTATTTGATTTCCTGCCTCAGAAGCAGTCCCAGTCCAGAGTTCTGGGGATGGAATAATCCCTCAGCTGCAGTCCCTTGTTTCACTATTATCCTTTAGACCCCCAAAATGCAGTGTTATCTGTCAGGTTGAAGAGCTCTGGATGGGAATCCCAGTGAAGCCCATCAGTGCCGCTTCTTAATCAGCTGGAGAAGTCACTGCTCAATGATGTGGAGCACCCCTTGTGCATCCCTTGAGTGCAGAATCCAGCCTGGGATCTCTTGTGCAGCCGTGCCTGGTGTTAGGCAAACACGTTTGTTTTGCACTGTGTAGAGGAGCAACAGAGCTGGTCATTGTCTGGCACATTCCTTCCTTCCTTCCTTCCTTCCTTCCTTCCTTCCTTCCTTCCTTCCTTCCTTCCTTCCTTCCTTCCTTCCTTCCTTCCTTCCTTCCTTCCGCCACTTCCGCCACTTCCGCCACTTCCGCCACTTCCGCCACTTCCGCCACTTCCGCCACTTCCTTCCGCCACTTCCTTCCGCCACTTCCTTCCGCCACTTCCTTCCGCCACTTCCTTCCGCCACTTCCTTCCGCCACTTCCTTCCTTCCTTCCGCCACTTCCTTCCTTCCTTCCTTCCGCCACTTCCTTCCTTCCCCCACTTCTGCCACTTCCTTCCTTCCGCCACTTCCTTCCTTCCTTGTGTCTCCTTTTGAAATGGCAGATCTGTATACTTCTCAAGTAATTTCACTTTACTGGAATAAGGGCTGCAGCTGCTTTTTCTATTTTTTTTTTCTTAAATGTGGTATTGTGTTGAATTGGAGTATTGTGTCACTGCAGTGTGTGACATTACACTGTAAAATATAAAGCTATAAAAGTCTGTAATTTATAAAACTATATTAGGTGCTTACTGTATGTATTATGGCCTTGTAATTCACTATCACCTATCATTTATTCTATATATAATTCCATTGAGAGTTTTGGTGACATTATAAAGGCAAAAAGTATAGCTCAAGTGGCTTGTCATCAGAACCCCAAGAACGAATGTCCTCGTATTGCATTATATAATGTTTTTAGTATTATCCATAATGCAAGAATAAGGAATTTTTGCTTCACACAGTTCTAGTTTATGAACCAGGAATGTAATTTGTATCTGTCACAATATACTGAGTGGGATATGACACCAGGTGCTCCCACCATCTTGTTGAATACTTTGTATTAGATTGTTGTATCACATGTTTGTATAACAAGGTCAAAACATTCAGTAAAAAAGTTTTCTCAGCTCTGAACTGTGTGAGGCTTTGCTGACTTCAGTTGAGTTGAAGAAGCAGCTAATTTGTTTGCTGCTGAATAAGTTCCAAATCTTTCTAATTGGGAATTGTCAAATATACTTAAGGTCTTCCTTATGTTTGAAAACTGAGGAACAGTATTTTACACTTGCTGGTCAAAGTGCTCTGGGACTGCTATTATATTTATGATGTTTTAGAAAACACAGAGTATCAAAATCCATTTTTGGAAAGGTTCTTAAAGTTAGTGAATTAAAACAATAACAGATTTTGTAATACATCTAAAACCACAAGCTCTATTTCTAAGGAAACTAAGCAGCAAAGCTCTTCACTTGCAGTTGAAGAATTATGTGTAGTGTGATTTGGATGAACTCACTGTCTGGCTCACCAGGTTAGTCTGATGTCTGTGCAACAGTTTTGTTACCTTCTTCATCAAGTGTGCTGAAAGCCAGCATTGTCCCAGTTTCAACAGGAAGCCTCAGTGCAGCTGAGTCTCTCTGCTTTGCTTTGTGGATGTGCAGTGGAACCTCCTACTCAGGGATCTTCCAGCTGGATACTCAGCTTGTGTCAGCTGGGTGATGAATCACACAAAAGGAAAAGGGGTGTCTGAAGTGAAGCACTGGAGACATCGCATTGAGGACTCAGTGGCAGGGTGTTTGAGGGAGATCTCCTTCAGCATTGACTCATTGGATGTGGAGAGCAGGCAGCAGAAGCTGCTGGAAGGTGGGGAGCACTCGCAGGGACGTGGGGCTCACCAACAGAGGTTTAGCACCCAGTGCTCTGTGTGAAATTCTTAAACCATCCCAGCTTCCTTGCTAAAACAACATACCGAGTTCTTAAAAACGGAAGAATGTTTGCGAAACTTTGTTGGAATTTTTGAGGGGAAACATAAAAGAAAGGGTACAGCTCAACCAAAACCAATATTTTTTACAAATGTTTTCCTTGCAGCATAGTGGGACAGCTGTTTGCAGGGATGAACAGATCAGACTTACAGTATGGTTACAACCATTTTAATCAGAAAAGAAGAAGAGGGAGGAGGCAGACAAGGAATGAGCCTGGAAGCCATCTGATTTCCCTTTAAATCACATTGTAATTTCTTTTTTGGCTAGTAAGTGACTTGAAAGTATTGAAAGATAAACAGCCTGAGCTAGGGCCTGGACTTCTGCCATGTGCTGGGTTCCTAATTAAGGGATGAAATTGCAAGATACTGTTCAATTTCACTGCAACTGTAGCTGGGTTTTGTGGGTCAGTAAAACAAATGAAAGGGTTTTTTTCTGTCCTGTTTGTGCACTTTAGATGCATTGTGCACAGCTATCTGTGTTAGCAGTGGTGGGACTTAGCCGTACAATCCCTGCAAACTGATGGCAGGAATAGGCCTCTCTTTGGAAAGAAAATACTTGTGAATGTTTAGGTTTTTGTGGAACTTCTCAGTTTAATAACTTCCTTACCCTTTTTTTTTGTTGTTGTTGTTTTGACTCTCACATTAGCATTCAACAGTGACTTAAAATCATAAAAACAGAACCATGGATTTTTATTAAGGGCTGAAAATTTTAAGTGCCCTGCAGAAAGCCTCACAATAGAAGAAAATTCAAATTACTGACTTTGTGTTTTTGTATCCATTTTAGCACAAATTTCTATTGATTACAGTGTTTTATTTTTGCCATGGTGCCGTTGTATTTGTAGTTGTACATTACTTACTGACTTGAACACTATCATTTTCTAAAATGCAGAGGTAAGGAAGTATATTTTGGTTTTGTACAATTTTCAGAATAAATTAAAAAGAAGGTAGTTTTATCCTGAGAATGTCTTTCACAGCTTCATCCCATCTTGTAACAAGATTTGAGAAGGTAGGGAAAAACCCTCTGTTCCATTACTTTTAATGTTACTTATCTTAGGGCAATAAAACACTATGAAAATGAAATAATGGGTGTATTTTTTCTAAAATTTAAGCTCTTATCTACAATGGTTGCTTAATACTTAGTTCTTTCTCTTCTCTTTGCCTTTTTTTACATCATTTGCTACTGTGGCAAACTCTTGTATGTCATACAGAGTGTAACTCAGGCTCTCTGGCAGTACCAATGAACCATGAATGTCACAGAGTTGCAGACATATAAATGATAAGATGTGGTCTTTTAACCCCAGAAAATTTTGGGATCACACCCTGAACATGTCAATTAAATAGGCTTGCAAGAGAGATCATGGAATTAGGATTTCACTCCATATCTGGTACAGATCATTTGAAAAGTTGTCATATCACAACTGCCTTTAAGTGAAGAACTTTATGAGCATGTGGGAAAGTTGACTTGATTTTGACAGAATTCTTTCCCTCCACCAAACATAGTGTTAGGTGTCTTGCAAACATCACTGAAGAAACTTCATGCTGGACAGTGAGTTAAGACCTTACAACCAAAAAGACACTGTGATAAACACATCTACTTGATGCACAAATTTGAGATAGAAAAACATTATTTTATAAAAATCTTTAACTAGCCATTAGAAGAGGCTCTGCATGTTAAAACAGGAAGTGGATGAAAGTCAGTTTTTGTGCCAGCAGTACTTCACCTTGTTTTTTCAATTCATAAACATAGCATTTATGGGAATTATGCAGGTAGAATGGACCCTTAAGTGCTCACCCCTCAAAACAACTTATTCTTCCTTTCTCTCTCTTTCTTTCTCAGATGTGTATGAACAGCTTTAAAGTGATATTTTACATTACTTAAAAATTATGTGAATGTTTGTTGCTGTTGTGTAGGAAGGAATAAATCATGGGCTTTTGTGGGGTTTTAAACTCATCCCTGGAGTAAAGAGCTGATATCAAGGCCTTCACAACTGGGATTAATTTCATGTATCTCTCAGGAGTCCATTGGGTATTATCTTTATACATTATAAAAGTGTGTTTTGATATGCTTTAAATTAGTATTTTTTTTCTTGTCTGTGGAGCAGAGGAAGAGAGATAGTGTGTGTGAGATGGTGTGTGTGTGTTGGATGACATGATTGACATGGGTGGAGAGCTGCTGAATCCAGGGCAATTAAGTGGATTGCTGTACAGTGTTGTTCCTGAGCATTACAAGGAGTAAAAGTGCAGTCTACGCATGCAGACGTGATACTGAAGAGGAAATTCACCCCACTCCAGGCACATTCCTGCTCTTAATTTATTCCCCTCAAAAGAACTTTCTTCTGCCACTGGAAGCCTATGGCTGAATGCCAGCCTTTGCATGTCTTCACCACTCAGCAGCAGTTTCTGTGGACATCCTCTAGCAGATGCTGTCAATTCTTCACCTTTCTTTCATTCTCCTGCCTCTGCCTTCATGGATCACTGCGTGTTTGCGGTGCGTGTCGGGGAGAAGGGCAGAGAGGCAGGAGGAGGGCTCGGGGAGGTTCAGCTGCCCAGCTCCACCACATGGGTGATCTTCAGTCACCCAGCCCTGTGATCCTCACACGTTGCTGTGACCCTTTGCCCTTGTAGGCAGCAGCACAAGCTGACTAGAATCAAACCTGGCTTTTTCCTTTCTCTTCCTTTTTTATTTTATTTTGAAGTAATTTCTTAAAAAAAAAAAAAAAAAAAAAAAAAGAGAAAGAAAGAAAGAAGAAAGGATTAAGTCAGAATTGGTAATAGGGATGCATGAGGCTTGGAAATTTGTACAATAGTTCAAAGAAACTTCAGCTACATTGTGTGTGTGCTTACGTACACGTGTGCAATGGCATGTGAGCATTAGCAGCAGAGAAAAAGTTGCTAAAATGGTTGATCAGGCAAATGGCTTAAATATTTACTGAGGTTGTCGTGGCTCCTTCTGCCTGGTCATAAGTTTTAATCTGCCTGTGCTGGTTGTCTCATTAATTTAAGAGGATAGAATTTAGTGCTGTACTTTGTGGTTGCCCTGATTGCAGAATATCTCTTAGGCCAGAAGGAGAAAAAAGGTAAATAATATCTTTATAAGTGTGCATTCCTGTAATCTTTTAAATAATGCATGTATGTAAGGAAACCTGAAAAGTGCACTCTCTGAAAATCTTACTTTAGCATCAGAAGGAATCTTAATGTTCATCCTGTTTGGACTAATTTTATCACTGTAGAAGCTGGCAGTTTTGCAAAATATATGCTTCACTGTATACTGTCATTGTGATTTTTTCAGTTCTTCAATGACTTCAGTTTTGCAGGCTTTTTCTTGGATAGTATTGGCAGAAGATTTAGTTTAGTTTTAGGTGTAATCCATTACATTGGTTTCTCTCTGGCTGTGTCCCTCTTGGTATTCCTTTTTCTTTCTTTGTCTTATTAGATGAAGGGTTGGTTAACAGCAGAGATACCAACATATTTAAATACTTATGGTCTGTGCTAGATTTAGATATTTAATATGGAGCACACAGTGTTCATTCTCAAGGTTCCTTCTTAAGTTCTGCAATAGATTTCTAAATGCTACAAATCTGTGAAGCAGATAGCTCTCCCATCTGTCCATTGTGCCTTGTCCTACTTTGTATCAAAATTATGTCAATGGAAGCCTGAAGAATTTTATGTGTAATCTCAAGAACAAATAAACATCCATTTATTTGCTAAGATTAGTCCAAACTAGTTGCAAATATAACATATATTGTAACAGTTTCCTGTTGTATTTGTGTAATTAAAATTCTCACTCAAAAGAGCACCTGCATCACTTAGCAGTAATGTGCATATACATAACTCTCAGTTATTTAGCTGTGTGCCTGTGTGTTTGCATGTGTTGAGTTTTTCTTCTTTGTGCAGGACTTCTCGTGCTTTCATTGGACAGGATGAAGAGTTCCACAAAATAAGCAGCTTATGTTTTATTTTCCTTGTTTAGTATGTGGCCCTGTGCCATACTTATTCCTTGCAACAGAAGCCTGGCACTTAAGTCAGATTAACTCATTTCTTCATGGGTTTTTGCGTTGCACTCATGATAGTTGTTGACTGATCTGCAAATATTCTCTGTCGTATGAAGTGAGGTGCCATTATAATTCCTATTTTACCCATGGGGAACTGAGTCACCTTTATTAAAGGCATGCTGCTCAGAGTAAGGGGCTGGGGTTTTTGAAATGTATCCTTCATTAGCCTTTTGTATGTTTATGGCATGTCATACCTTCTGTTTATGCTTTATGGCAAAGCAGTTTCCTGCCTTCTTGTCCTCTGTCCTCCCTGTGTGCCAGCAGCAGGAAGTGTCAGATGAATAGGAGATTTTTTTTTGCCCAGGTTCATCTATCTGTCTAGCATCACCATGGTCCTTGTAAGCAAGAGTGGTAAAGAAGGTCGTGTCCAGATTTGCGACATGTTTATAGGGAAATCCATAGCAGTTTAGTTACCAAATGCTAACAAATCTTTATTGAATGCACAGTGGGGTTTTTGTGTGTATTAATTCAGTCAGATCAGCACTGTTTTTCTTAAGAACAGTAAAGAACTGATAGCAGACTTATTGTACAGCCAAATTTTAAGTCCTTTCTGTGAGGATGCAATTTCCGCAACTTCTCTGTTAAATGTCTTCAGACCTTTTTTCCTTTGTTCCTGAAAAAGATGACATGTTTTTCCAGACTACTTAGAGACACTTGAGCTGACTTCAAGTGGACTTTCCAAAAAACCCATTGTAGACAAGTCCTCAGACAGATATCTAGTATGAAAAATTCCAGCCCAAATAGTTAAAATCTGGCAAAGTTATATAGAGCTGGAAAAAAGATGCTATAGTCAGAGGTATTTGTGAGTCCTAGTTAAAGGCATGTCTTCCAGCCTCTTTGGTTGTTACCAGCAATTATTTTTATTTCAATGCAAATCCCTTTTTTTCAAGTTTGTGTTATCAGAAGTTACTGTGCTAAGGGTTAGGGATATTTTTTTAACCTTTCTTTTTTGGTACCTGTATTGAGAGACTGATTTAGCTACATAATCACAAATGAAATTAATTTACTAAGCTTAACTCAGCTTGCCCACTTCAATTACCAGAGACACCAGAATGGTTGTTACGCTTATGAGTCCTGTCCTGCCAATCGAATATTAGAACAGATTTATTTTCTCCTGTTAGCCAAGTGAAGTTTTCATGTGCTTAAATATGGCAGTGACCTCCCCAGCTGAGAAATTTTCTGTATCCTTTGCTTGCTAACTAGTCAGAATTATACTTGGAAGCATTTTGCTTTATATATGAAATCAAACACAATTCTTACAGTGCAAAAGAGTAAAAGAAACCCTGAATGTAGCAAAACCACAATTTCCTGTTGAGGCCATAAAACAGAAGAGTTGTCTCTGATTGTTTTCTCAGTGGCAGCATGGAAGGGATATGGCTATGCCAAATGGGTTGATGTTTATGGACATACTGGTCACAAACTCGTAGTTATGCAAGAGGTAGTTGGACAAAGCTGCTTTTAAATCCTAATGGCTATTGTTACAGCTGTGAGCTGGATGTTTGACTACTGATAGTGTCTGCCTTAACATCAGTGCTTATTTCATCTGTGCAAGGACCTTCTGGTGCTTGTATGGGTGGATGAGTAGTTTTTCCAGCAGGCTGTGTATGTTTTAAAGTATCAGGCTATGCATAGTCTCGTAGCTTCAGTGACTGCCAAAGTGGTCACAAAGCAGTGTTAATAAAATACTTCAGAGAATAATTCATCATATAATAATTCATTCATATTATTTGTCTAGTGTTCATTTGTTTTTGTGCAGGAAGAAGGAGATAGAGTAATGCCATTCTTTAACTTTGCTAACAAAAGATATAGTAGTGCATGAGATACTGGTGTGCTTGACTCTTAGGATGGCCTCAGTGTCTGAAGAGTCTACTGGATCTCCTGAGGCTTCCAAACACATCTTCAGGTGCTCATGGGCTTTTCAGGTCCAGGGTTGTGTCCTTCAGCTGAACCTGACTGGACTGGCCACTTCCTTGATTGAAAGCAAATTCTAATACTGTTCTGTGTGATGTACATGTTATTTGTTTCCTCTACTCTTTTCTTTCATGCTTACTGGGGCAGGCTGAACCTTTCTAGGGTCAGTTGGTAAGGCTGACATCCTCAGCTGCAAATGGGCAGTCAGACCAGGCAGTGTTTGTTTCAGATGTGAAATCATGAGGATGAAACCTGATGCAGCATTTTATGAGCTTTGCTCAGATGTCTTTCTGGGCTCCCCCAGGCAGGCCTTGCTTGTGTGAGGAGCAGCATGTAGTGGCAGCCCTGGTTGCCCTTAGAACCCAGAGCATCTAATCATGTCAGGGTGGCATGGGTCCAAACTGGTGAGGATTTTATTAGCTATGGGCATGTCCTACCAACAGAGATACACTGCTTCTGAAATGTAGCTAACAGCTCTGCTCAGTGTGACCCTGCCAGCTTGGGACAGGGCTGGATTGAGGGCCGCCTCTGTCCCCTTGGAGTGGGTACTGGAGAAGCACTGCCAGCATCTGCATATGACAAGGTCCTTTACTAAGTAGCCCATCCTCTGGAAGCATTGATGTCTCCAGGCATGCCCTGTGTTCCCATGCACCAGGCAATAGAGAGACACTGCTGTGGCTGAGGGGCTTGAGATTTGTTCTGAGGCTGCCTCAGCGACGGCTCTCTCACAAAACATGCAAGAACAGAGGTGTCTGTGATGAGGCCTCCTGTGGCAAAAGTGATGGAATGTGGTATTTGGCAGTTTGCTTCCTGGGTAAATCACAGCTCTGTGCCTCAGCTTCCTCATTTGTAAAATGGGGTTAATGATACTGTCCTGCTTGTTAAAAAGCTCTTGGTATATGCTCATGAAAATACACACAAAGTGTTATTAAGCTAGGTATGATAGATAGAAACTAGGTTTTATTATTACTCCTACTTTTCCAAATGTGTGTTTGCATTGGAATTTTCACCTTGTGCTTAATACTGAAATATATTTATCTAATAAGAACAGTAAGGAAGAAAGAGCTAGACTTCTGACACACTAAAAAGTGACTAAATCAAGATTTAGCTCCTTAGGAATTAAACACCTGAATTATGACCACCTTAATATGGAGTTCATTATATAAATTCTTGAAGATCATCGAGCACAAAAGAACATTCTGGGAGTTTCTGTATTTGCTATGTAATCTAGGAGATAGTAAGGGTGTTGGTCAACACAGTATATGAGGAGAGAGTTGGGGTAATCTGAAGACTCACATGAGGCTGATGAAAGAGGTAACAGTGTTCTCAAAAGTCCAAATTGAGTATTGTAGTCAAGTTTGCAGACTTGCAGGGTCTTCACCAGCAGCTTCTTTGTGCTGCAGCAACCTCCTCCCCAAACTCTGCGAGCCACTAGCTGGGCATGAGTGCCCACAATGTCAGGAAGTGTTTGCTGAAGAGCATAGTGAAGAATGTCCTCTTTCATCTCTGCCTGAGGACTGAAAGGAAGGACCTGCTTCCTCACGTGAAATCTTCTCAGACTGGGTTGTCAAGGGAGAGAAGCTCTGGACCATGCAGTTTTCTGCCACGTGGCTCTGTATAACCTGACAGACAACACTGCTATATTTTCAGTCTTCCAAAAGTATTTTACTGAAAGTTTAAAATATCATAAAAGTTGGAAAGGCCCACATTACTATTGCAGTGCTGTATAGGGCATTGTAGAGGGGTGTACTTCCTTTTATGTTCTATGTGTGTTGAAGGTAATGTTCAGGGAGGTGAGGTCACTTGAATTTCCTTTTCCTCATACCCAAAGTAGTCTTTTTTTGTCCATCTTGCTGAGAGCTACTGTCAGTTTTACCTCTCCAGTGCCATTTCAAAATAACTCCAAAACTTCCCCAGCACACTCAAATTAATAAAACCTAACAGTTTGCTACTCTTGAACCTGCTAGAAGAGCTCTTTCATGGTTGACTGGGTGGCTCAGGAGATTACTAAGGGGAGATACTTTTTCTTCTCTTAGTCACCTGTTTGAGACTTTTCCAAGCTAAAAAATAATATTCATTATGCAATCACATATGTTCATATCTCTATTAAATGAGTTGTGCTTCTTCTAGTCTTAAGGGACAAGAGCGTATCAAACAGTCATTTTCAAAGTGACCTTTATCTCCTTTTCCTCAGTGACCTACCACCCTATGACTGCTTGCATTTCTCAGTTCAAACACCTTTTTTCATAGAAAATAAGGCTCACAAGTTTGCATTTCCCAGGCTTATTGATGAGCTGGTATGTTTTTATTGTTGTTGAAACTGTCTGTTCTCAAGGTAGCTTAACTGCTCTATATCCAAGTTCCTTCAGAACTCCTAGTTTTAGATACCGTGTGCACAAAGCACAATAATTTTCTTTTTCTGTTCTCGGTGCCTAATTTTTTCCCCTTACTAAAACATCATTTTTGATGTCTTGAAGAAATAGGTCAGGACTGAAGTCAAAGAACAATAGGGCTGGAAGATCCTAAGGAAAGCATCTCATCCAGGTCCTTCCATTGGACTTGATCATGCATATGTAGACAATCCCTGATTATTATTTTTTAACTTAAGTTTGGAAAACTCCAGGGATGGAGTCCAATCCACTTTGGGATGAGTGCTGATGGGAGCAAATCTTTTAGTGTCTTACAGCATTACTCTCTTTAATTAGTCCTGTAACAATGTGATAGCTCATGGATTTCAGTGATTTTCCTATAAATCTTTCCTTTGTCCTTAATGTAAAATTTGTTCTCCTGCATTTTGCCTCTACTTGGGATGAGCATTTGGCCAAAACAACTCCAAACCTGTGTCATTTAACTGTGATGCTTTATCTCACATTCCCTTTCTGCTTCAGCTGTAAAATATGCACGTGTTCTGTGACAATGTTAACATAGATTATAGATTGTAATAGCCCTGTAGGTGACAACGTTTAGCACTGTACGAAACTACCACTGTAGTGTTTTGTGTTTAAAAGGTGAGAAACAGTGGGGTTCAATAGTTGTATGTATTTTGAGAAGCTTATTTCAGAAGAGCTTATGCAACTACATTTTTTTTATACAATAAAAGGAACTTCAGACTATTTTAATGAAGAAAGAGCAGAGCTTATTTCTCAGTTTTGGCCAGTTTGGCACTTACTGGGGCCACCATGAGTTGTAAGGGATGCAGCTCATAATTCCTCCATCATTGTCTTATTTGACAAAGGAAATGCACAGTGAGCAATAAGAAGTACAGTGCACAGGTGTGTGTTGGTTATTTTTAGGGACAGAGAAGCAGAATAATTGCAATGGAACTAACCTTGCCACTTAAAAATCACCAATTGCAGGAGCTGAACAGAAAATAGAATTTAAGTAGTAGGTATACAGTTAATACATTTATGTTTGTGTTCCAGATGCATGTAATTTTGTATACAACTAAGCAAAGATATTAAAACCCGTTTTCTCTTTTTCCTTCTTGTATGCACACACAAAACATTAAATTTGAAGAGCTGTATGCCATTAGCTTCTAAGATTCACAATTGTTCCTAGAACACTGAAAGTAGCTCTTGCAATGATAATTGCAAAATGTTAAAGTAATAGCAAACGGGTTCACATTTAGTATAATGATTAGATAAACTAGGGAAAAAACAGCTATTATGTGTTCCTGGACCACAGTGGAGGTAGAAAGCAAGAAAAGTATGTGGTGTGACTGCATATTATTAAAAATGTAGCACTTTATATTTACTTTGCACTTAAAAATTGGAATGATCTGACTAACAGAAACAGACAGTCTAATAGAAATGGTTTGGAATACATTAAAAATGTATACAAGACAAATCGCTATTTTATAATCATTCAGCAAAGTAGTAAATTTGCACTGCAGGTTTGATTCATAACAAATTTGCATAACATTTATGTGGAGTTTTCATTGTGCTAATACAGTTCTTTTAGCCACTTTTTAATGTGTGCTACCGTTCCATTATATACCTTTGGGGGTACTTGGGGAAAAAAAGGCAGCGTGGGGGATGGGAGTTAGCAGGAAGAATATGACAGAGCTGTAAGATGAAGGTTTGTAATCACAGAGCTGAAAAGCTAGGGAAAAATGGATTGAAAAGTGTATATAACTTAAAATTGGGGGAGTGGAGGAGAAAAGCACGTATTCTGGGCTCCCATGGGGATTTTATTACATAGTATTCACTTCATCATTCAGGAGGGCGTGAGAAGAAAGATGGGTATCAAGAGTGCATGGATTGAAGGGGCTTCCATGAACAGCTATGTTAAATGAAGGTGCTTATTAATATACCTTGATTTGCATATGTTTTATATCCTTTCCCAAATATTCCAGGGGCAAATGAATGTTTACATTGTGTATTTTGCCTTTTACTATTGTAGCTCTTAATTTTCTTAATTCCTTTCCATTCAAAAGGCCAATTTGGAAAAAGCAGTGCAAATTTTCTTCGAGGCAGAAATGGGAAATATAGAGGCATGAGGAGAGAATTGGCATTAAAGTGTAGGTGGAATGGATCCATTTGAGAGAAGTCTGGTTTGACATTTCTATCATACCACCATCTTCTTGCTGATGGGCAAAAAATTGAGTAGAAAATCATCTAAATCCCAACTGTGAAATCTGTCTGTGGGAAAAAAATATATTTACCAGTGTGCTTACATCTGCTTTCCAATAACTTCTAGAATTTCTCTTATCACCCAGCTCTCCTCCCCAGCCTTTGTCTCTTTTCTGTATTCATCTTTTCTTACTTTATAGAATATGCACAAATCAGACAAGGAATAAATGCATTGTCCTGTACATAGAATGTCATAAACACAGATTTCATGCTGCTTTTTTATCAACACCATTACTTAAAATCAGTTTTATATCTTCAGATAGCCTGTATAAATATTTATTACTTGCAGTATTTATTACTTGCAGTATTTTCATCTTGAATTTTAATAACCTAATGCAAAGTTGAAATGTTAAGAAGTAAGCCAACTGGCTGGCCATTGCATGACTAAACACATTTATGTACTGATTTTGAGTAGGAGGGTATTAACAGAGGTACCCATCTGGGCACCCCATGTGTAGCAATGGGTGAATGGTATGTATTTGTTCCTTTGTTTAACAAAATTTATAAAATCTTTTGGAGGACAATAATGGAACTTCTATGCTTTGGTCACAAAGTACAAGCATAATAATTTTTTCTAGGTATTCTGCAATGCCTAAATTGTCTCTTCCAAGCAGCTTCACTTCATATAGTTTATTCTCTCAATTTGCTCACATGTCCTGGTAGTTATGCTGGATACAAGTTCTGATGGCTAGTCCTTCTTCCAGAGTCACAGAGTTATGTTTGAGTTAGTTAAATGCAAGGGTTTCCAGCATCCTAAATGAAGAGGATTGACTTCTGATTTAGCCTGTTATTGAGTGGTTTTGCTTTGTCTCTTCTGCATCTGGGAAGGAGGAAACATGATCCTTAAAACCATGAGACCGACTCCCACATAGTTCAGTTTCTGAACATTGAAAGGAATAAAAATAAGGGCACACAAAGGGATTTGGGCACTCCTTGTCTCTCCTTGCTGAAGAGGAAGGTTGCAGTCGTCTTCCTAATTCAAAGTTTAGTGAGAAGTGTGGGTTTGCATTAAATTCTGGAGGTTGATCTTTGAGATGACAGATGTAGATGTAGTGCAGTGACGATGACATGGATGAGAAAAGTCACAGTGTAGGGAAGTAAATGCATTTATTAATTTGTGTGGAGAGAACACTTCTCGTGAGCTTCATGGTCATGAGGTAGCCTTCTCTGCTATTGCCTTGAACTTTATGTGTTACAGAACAACGTATGGACAGCAAAATGGTGCACTCTGAGCCAATACATAGAGTGACTTCCTCAGTCAGATTCAAGTAATTGTAAAGACCAGTAAATTACATGTCTCAAGCAGTAAAGCCCTCCCTAACAAGTACTTTCCCAGTATTTTGACTGAGAGAGGAAGTGATTTCCCTGGCTTCACCTCACCTAGAAGATTGCAGTTTAGTAACTTTAATGCTTTTGTACAAGAAACAAGAAAACTAAATGGCCAGTTCATGAGTAACATTAGGAAATTATGCTTTAAATTTAAAATGTGCCTTTAGTATTTTCTTCTCATTTTTTGGTTCTTCGTATTGTGCGCTGCGCTGCTTTTCTGAACCATGATTTCTGACTTTTCTACACAAGAAGCAAAATCAGAAGCAGAGTGTGCCCATTCCTCTCTGGAATATAAAACAATCCTAATAGCGCCCTTCATCCAACTCTTAAAAATATAGTTTTTTCTAGAAGTATTTTATTAGTATGACTCATTACAGAAGATTTTGTTGTCCATTAAAACTGCTCACACTCAGAGTGCTGAATAAGCATAAATAAAATGCTTAATGATGGTGAAGTTGAGATAAATTAGTGGTTGATATCAAAGCTCTAAATGTATTTTCTTTACTGCTAAATGACCGTAATAATCCATTTACTTTTTGTATTAAAATTAATAACCATAGCAAAACTCTTCCTAAGAGCAAGGTGCAGGAAGTTTGGTGGTTCATTCTGTGCGGCATGCTGAATGGTCAAGAGCAAGATGAACAAAATTGATGCTGTGTTTGATAAGACTTATCTGACTCCTAACCTATAACAATTGGTTCAAGAAAATGTTTGTGTAACTCAAAGGTATCTATAGGACATTTTAATGACATTTTTATGACATTCTTTACCCTGAATTTTTTCAATTTTCATTTAAAAATATATTTTCTTGCAGTTCCTATGGTAGTATCAGTATTTCTACTTTGAACATTCAACCTGATTTGGTCTGGGGTTGTTTTGCAGTTGCAAGCTGTATGCTTATTTCATTCAGAGGAAAAAATAGAGCAAAGAGTAAAAGACGTACAATTTAGTGATTTTTTCAATAAATACAGGAAAATGTGTGCAATGAATGCCTACTTTTTATGAACTGGAACCTTAAATCATAAATAAAATGTTAATTTGTAGACATGTGTAGTTGTGAAGCAGATGGAAAAACAGAAATGTGCCGGAAAAAGTAGGTATTTGCAGAAGCTAATGAAGTTAATTGGTCTCATTTGGCTACACTATTTTCCCAAACCCCCCAAAGACTGGGCTTTTTAATTCTTTAATTAAAAATGAGTAAGGTATGCTAATATTATAACCTTTACTTTTTTTCCAGCTTTCTATATACATACATCTTATTAATAGAACCACCCTTAGCAGTTCAGTATTAGCAAGCACATTAGTAATCTGGAAGTTCTAAGGAGGGTGCCAATATTTGGAAACAATAATTAAAAAATTAGCAATCCATGAGTTAATATATGCTTTAAAACCTTAATTATTATTTCCTTTTCCTGTTTCTACATGATTACAAAGAAATGATCTGTTTTTCTCCAATTTAGAGAATGTAAATTAAAGTACACAGAACAGTTTTGTCTGTGGAAGATTTTAATTTTAAATAGAAATATTTAAACCAATTTTGATTAACAGGGTTGCAGGCTAAGTCTGCAGCAAAATACTGGGAAATGGCAATGTCAGTGAATTAATACGCAACTACATGAGTTGCCCTAAACTCTTTGTTTCTTTCTTGGTGGGAGGGAAATATTGGAAAATATACATTCTCCTTGCTAATGGACGGAAATATTGGAAAATATACATTCTCCTTGCTAATGGGCATTGGAGAGAAGCAGCTCAGTCCCTGTCCTGTACGATGGGCTGTGGGGTGCAGTGAGCATCCACCTCTGCAGCCCAGGCACCCCTGGCTGAGGGATCCCCTGGCCCTCCCTTCCATATGAAGTCTTCTGTCTCTGGATGATTGAGTTTGAGCAACTACTTATGGTTTCAAAGGATTTGGATAATGTTTCACTGTAGGGTTGGAAATCTCTTTCAATACTGTGCTGCAAAGGGACAAAGACGTAGTTTCAACGCATTTATTAGGCCCTGGCTGTAGAAGGGAGGAACAATAAACCATCTCTTTTTAAAGTTAAGAGATCTTGGAACAGGCCAGTCCAATAAATCCTGGGTTTAAAAAGTGAGGTACATGCTGCGGTGCTGAAGTTGTTTATTCATCTGGAGTGTATTAGGCTCTTGATTAATAAGACATCTGCAATTTTACATAAGAAACAGAGCGGGCAGTTTGGCAGTTGTAAATGGAAATGGGGAGAGAAGAGCCAAACCTATACAAAGCCGTCTACTCCTCGTTGCCACTGCCGTTGAAAATAATCATCACTACAGTGGTTAAATATATATATATTGATAAAATGTTTTAATCTGAAGGGCTCAGCAACCATTTTTACAAGAACTACACATCTTTAAGAACTAGGAGCTTTTCAGACAGCTCTATAAAATGGAAAGTCATCTTTGTATACCTAATCTGATCTCACAGGTCTCACACTGACATCTGACAGAAGTAACACATTTGACATCGAATTTGCACTGATACAAGACTGATGTAGACTAATTCTTGATGTTACCTTACATCTCTCCAAAATCTGGGAGCAAAATCATCAATAGAAAAGCAGCAAGCCTGTCAGAGACACTTTCATAGGAACAATCTTGCATCTTAAATTTAAGAATGCTTGAAAAAACATCCAACAAGTAAATAGGGCAAAAACTGTGTAAAACTCTGAAAAATAAACTGTTGCCTAACACATCCAATGAGTGTGATGATTGAGAGCCTCAGTGAAACCCAGTAAGATTTTGAGGGGTTTTTGGTTTAGTTTTTGGGTTTTTTTATAATGGTGCCCTTAACTATGCAAGTCTATAATTTGGTAGAGAAAATAGAACCGTGTTCAGCAGAGTTTCAGACAAATTGGTTCTCAGGTAGAAATTGATTGGGAGGGCGAACAAACAAAGCATAAGTATTTATTTCAAGAAGTCACATGCATTGTTAATAATCCATAAAAGGGCAAATTCTGAACAACTGAATACCTCACTCCAAAAAAAATTGTTGATAATATGACTCAGATGGTAGATCAGCACTTTTTGCAGTAGAAAATGACAAGGTAGTTCTTGCCAAATAACTCTTGATTAGGAGTACAGGAATACAGGAAATTTTCAATATTTAGTGTTGAAAACTTGACCAAAACAATCTAATCCTCTTGGCACTGCAAGCCTAGTCAAAGTGTAAGGCAATGGTGAAAAGATGAGAGGAACTAGAGACACATCTGAAAGTTTTCCAGAGTTGGCTATAAAGCAGGACTTCATAAAGTGGAGAGTACACAGGAATCATTCGGATCCTTTTGCAAGCCATCTATCTGCCTTTCATGACTCCATAAATGTTTGTAGCAACTCTTAATAAGGAAATGTAGGATTAGCAAAAAAATGCATGCTGGTTAGCCTTCAAGGCAGTTACATCTGGAAGTGGGGAGCCATGCTACATGATCAAGCAGCTCTTTACAGACCATGTGCAAGTACTTCTGGTGCCTGTGACAAGGCCATTAAATGCAACTTAAGGAGTTAAGGTGTAGGAGATATCTACACCTGAATGCACTGAGACTTGGTGTTCTACTATGTAATGAACCATGGTGCATCTCATTTTAGCTGAACCATGGGAGAGGCAAAATTTGGACATCAGTGTCATCAAAAACATTGTTTTCACATCTGTATTTCCTTTATCATCCTGCTGGGCCAGCTGAGGGTCGTGCTGCAGTGGTAGCCTGTGAGGTACCTCCAGCCAGGCTAGCAGGGACAGAGCCAGGAGCAGAGCGCTCCCTGGGAGGAGCACACACGTTTGGAACACGAGCTGTGGCTCAGTTAACCTTTAGGGCTTTTCTGGAAGAGTGGCTTAAGAAATATGAGTTTGTTTATTTTTTATCAGGAATTAGTTAAAGATGTAATGTACATCTTAGAGTCTTTGTGGAGGAAGGAAAAGCTTTCTTTTTGGATATACCTTTATTTATTTTTATGGATGTACAAAATTACATGTACACATTATTTTTATATATATGTTAGCTTTCCATATAGTCACTTCTAAATGCATTTTTTATATCCAAGTTAAAGTATTTGTATTGGTTAAAAAATGGTTTAGAGATAATTGTTTTAAAATGAAATCACAGTGTGATTTTGCTGAAAGTACTTGTCTGTGGGAAGTTAAAGAAATCCTACAAAGGCTTTTATTAATGTAACTTACTGAAGAGCAAGAACTGTCATGGTAGCATATAAATGGGGCAGATGGAAATATCCACTCGAGGCTATGGGACTTGAGTTAATAAACCTTGAAAAGTTACCATAATTTTCACTTTGTATTTTCCTCATGAACCCAAGTAATATAGCTCATTCGTTTTGAATATTACCACTAGACTCCCAGGCAATAAGTCTGATTTTCTTAAACCCTACTTCTAACCAGATCCAGACCAAAGCTAAAATGCTTGTCCCATTAAAAGTTAATAGTAAAAATTCCATTGGCTTCAGCAGGGCCAGGATTTTATTCTTTGAGACTTTGGATTTTAGTGTATTTGTTAATGTAAGTTAAATTAAACAGCCTAGTGTTCAAAAGGTTGGCCAGTTATTTTTCTGTTAATCCTCCTCTGTATCTATTGGATGCATTTGCTAATATTTCCTTGATATAAATATCTTGCTAGAAGTTTCCTCAGTGTGTTCAGTACATCATGCCTGCAACACAGAGAATATTAGCTTTTTTGCAATTAAATGCATGGGGAAAGGGATGAATGTAGTTGAGCTTATGAAAATAGTCACTTAGGGTTATAATCTTCATGCAAAATGAATAGGAGCTCATGATAAAGCTAAGTCAGGGTCACTTATTCTCTTTACCTCCATAAGAGATTCTGAGGTGATACACACTGCCTCTTCAGAGGAATGCAGTTTTTCGTTTGTGAAGAAAGTCAGCAAATTAGAATATTTCAGAGCCAGTAACTTGTATCAAAAAACAACAGAAATCTAGAAGTTTTCTGTGGAAATAAAATGGTCCAATGTGGGGATGATAAACCTGGGCTAAAGTAGCAGACTTAGAGCCAAGGAACAAAAGCCAAGTAGTTATGTAGAAAAATTGGGGAGAATGAAGCCTTTCTTCAGCCATCCCACCCTCTAAGCAGCAGAGAGAATGTTGTACCAGTGCATTCTAAAATCCCAGCTCAAGGCTGAATGAAATGAAGAAAACAGATCCTGCCATAATAAAAACACATGTAAAATTCCTGGAAATGTTTCCTGTTACAGGCTGCCTGGTTAGTATAGGCTGCCTGCACATTGGTACAAAGTCAGCAATTGTCTGATGTTGTTCATATTTCTTTTTGCCAGGAAGATGAAGATCAGACCGGAAGGTTATCGGTCTCCTTTGCAGTCATGTTAGGATCAGAAGGAATAAAAAAACTAATTGTCTTGATTGCATTTCAGATTGTTTTGATTGGGATTATGCCCATGAGATAAAAAGCCACAAAACAGGCGTTTTTTCCTGCCACAATAAAAGCCAGAGAAGAGCTTTTGCTTTGGAGTTGATACAGAGTAGTCCAAATAATGTCCTGCAAGCCAGATCCAGTCCACAGCATGATTCTTCCCAGATTACCAATTTTTTGAAGTGACCCTGTGTTGGGACTGCAGCTCGGCAGGAACAGCTGTTACTGGCTCCTCCGGATGGTCAGGATGCTCTTAGTGTACCCTTCACTCCCCAGCTCTTCTCTCCTCAAGCTGCCACTGTGTCCATGTTGTGGGTAAGGGCTCCCGTCCCATGACTACAGACCCTGTCAGGTATCCAAGGAGCTGACCCAAAACTGGCATCTGGCCAAGAGCAATTAAATGATTGGACCAAATGGGTAATACCGTATTCCAAGATGAGTATTTGCCTTTTTTCACAAGGCAGTCTTCCTTCTCTCTGTTTTTTTTTCCCTGTCTTTATGTGGGATATGAGTTATCAGGGGAGTTAGAGGTTGCAGTTCCATTAGCTGGCTGGAGACATCGCAATATGTGATATTTTCATTTGGTCTGCTCTGGGCTGTTCTTGCTTACAGGAGGTCTGCAGTATATTTGCAGGCACGTAACGTATGCCTCCAGTAGACATGCTTCAGAAGAGTGAAACTGGTGGTAGCACAATGTCCACAAGGCTGTGGAAAATGGGGGGGAAACACTCAGACCATATGCCTTGAGGCTGCCTTCTTAATGGGCTTGAAATAAAGAAGCAGGAAGTGTTCTGGTGTTTTGGGATGCAGAGAGACACATTTTCAGGTTAGTACAAGATACATGTTGGGAGTATTATTGACCAGTGTGGTTCCTTCTCCAGCAAGAAGGGCCCTGGTTCTACGTCCTCATGATGAATTTCCAGCTTATTTGAACAGTTTGCTTATTTATCTTGGACAAAGACCATACTGCAATCATCTGGGCTAGACTACTGTAATGTGCTCCTAATTGTTTCCCTTGAAATGGATCCGGAGCCTCTTTGGGGTGGCTGTATTAAAAAGTACAGGGCTGTCTATGTAGCTGTTCAGATGTTAATGCCTGGTTCTTGGGCAGCAGCCGTGCGCTCCATGTCCCTGTCTGGCAGTTGCTCGCGGTTGGACATGGCTTTCTCTCCCTGGGCTGAGTCAGACACAGGCCGAAGGCAAGGCTTTCTTGTCCTCCGTTGTGGACCTCCCTGCCAGAGCCCCTTGCTGGCTGCCTTTAAGGCAAGCTGCAAGCCCTGTTTATTTCAGTTGGCCTATCCATGACTGTTTTATGGGCTCCCTACCTTTGTTTTTGCATCTGCTACCCTTTTGTTTTTCTCTTTCCTCTAACTAGTCAGGAATTGAATCTTTTGGGGCTGGCAGGTCCCTTTTGAATTCTGTGTGTATAGCATATTGTAACATGCTATTAGATTTTGCTTTCTACTTTTACTGTTTTGCATTTGGCTCTTTATGCTACTTGGCTTGCAATTGGTGCTTTAGAAAAGATCAAATAAATATATCATTGTGTCAAGTCTTATTTTGTATGAGGGTTAAATCCAGTATCCAAATATAGAAGAATGTGTTTATGGGGAAACTTAGTACTGAGAGAATTAGAGAGAAAGCTCCAATTAGAAAGCAAGCTGATTCTATGCCATTTGCTATGCCATGTTTTCTTTAAGAGAAAACTTCTACTGTAATTAGCAAGAAAGTGCAGCCTACCGGCCAATGCATTACCTAACACAGAGCCTGCTATTCAGTCTTAGGAATAGTTTGTGCTTTTATATGCTCCTGTGGAGGCTGACGATACTGTGAAGTCCAGTATCAGCAAAACAGGAGTCTAAACACAAGCAGAGTCAGGAAATCTTGTACAATAGATGATAAATAGTGATTTGGTTCATTGGCCACTTCAGGAGGAAGCATGTAAATGTAATCGTGGAACACAATGGTCTGTGCTTCAAGTTTAAGCACTAGAATTAAAGTGTCTGTTTTCCATCCTGGACAAATGATTTAACTGTTATATACATAGCCCAGCCCATGTACACGATGTTTTTATTTATGTTATGCGGGCTGCCACGGGATCAGCAGAAGTTCAGGTCTTTGTTTTAGAAACTGCATAGGACTCAGCAAAAAGAAGTGTTTTACCTCACATTGAGATAAGTCTGATAACATCAACCAGGGGAATGAAACAAACAACCAGGAGGAAGAGGAAATAGCAGCCAAATGCTGTACAAAAAGCAAGGGTCTTAGTTCAAATATTGTCATCTGAAAATGGTTTATGGGCACTAAAACAGAGGAGTGAACCCAGGGGTAAGGTCATGCCACTTTGCTGAGCTTTGGGAATCCAGGAAGTTACATATCATCCATCTAAGGAAGTTCCACTTATAAAATACTATCAAAGCCCAAGTCGTTTAGGGCAGCTTGGTCCTGCAAAACATTACAATTATTAATCACTTGACTAATCCACATTAATCAGTACAGCCTAGTAGCAAAATTATTAATCAGCTTGCTGAACTGAGCAATGTTGCTAAGAAATGAGCCTACTTGGAATTTTAAAATTTATGAAAGAGTAAGATGACTGGAAAAGATGCAAACTCTCCACAAAATCAACTTTATCTCTCATCTTACTGTTTCCATTCGATCTACCACCAACAAGACCAAAAACTTTGATGCACTTTGGTACTCAGAAAGTAAAGTATTCCTTCTGTGTATGTGTGAAAACTGAGTCTCCTTCCCAAACACAAACACAGAGAGAAAAATAAAACTAAAGATAAAAAAAGATGTGTGAGAGGGGAAAGTAAGCATTTGTTTCTTAATTGTGAGGAGGATGGTTGTTAGGCTTTTAAGAATAGAACATGTAAATGAGTACAGAAACAGCATACAACAACCCATCCAGAAATTTGAATGTGATCAAAACATGTAAGATACATTGGGAGATATGTAAGAGTCTTTTCAAGGAGCCTCAGGGAATTCAAGAGAATAATCTGGTGTATATAGCACAGCCATCTCTCTTGAAGCAAGGAAAAATAAGGCAAAGGGTAGTAAACAAAGTTTGACACGTATATTTCAGCACTGGAAGTAATAAATAATGGTTGTTGGTGGGAGCTGAGTGCTTTGCTGACAAGAACAAGATGGCAATAACTAACTTGTCCCAGATGAAGAACAAAATCTATTTTCTGTAGATGGATGACTGATTAAAAATGTCTGAACATCAACAATTATAAAATGGGGAGAAGGATCTTGGCTGTTAATGCTACTTCAACTACTTCAAAATGTGTATTTTCCTTACATTTCCTTCAACGAGTCACACAATCCTCTGCTGTCTTCAGACACTTGTGCCTTCTGTGGCACTTTGGGCTGCAAATGTTCTGGACCAGAGGAAATGGAAGCAGTGGTTCTGTTGCGGAAAGGCCACTGCTTTCCAGAGCAGGTTGATGACACAGGCTATTGAGTCCTTACAGAGAATTGTTTGTCTTCTGGTTTTAGATGGCTTTAATTCCTCCAAATTACTCCTTGAATAATAGGAAAAAGGGCAATTTGAATTTCAGTGACAGATTGGACATAACAGGTTGCAACTATTAGGTCTAATTTTACCATACTGAGAAATAAAATTGCCTAAACATAAACATCGATCACTGATGCAGTAAATTAATTTGTACAGAAAAAGTAGTTTAACTGCAGTGCACATTAAACATAGAAAATTTTCAAAATTACAGCTCTCTGAATTAATTTGTACACTTGTTTACTTGTTAAAAGCAAAGCGTAACTTTTAAATTTTTTTTTTCTCTTTGTGAATTTGAATTGTGAACAGCACGGACAATCACTGATTGCTGTTTTTTTCTTTTCCCCCCATTTCTGATCAGGTTAATAGACACACTAAAGACCTATTTTAAATGTTTCATTCTAGCAAGTAAATTCAGCATTTCAATAGGTTTGAATTATGCTTTGTTAAGAACTGGTGATGTCATATAATTTAAAAATTTACGATTTGGTTCAGCAACGAGTTTACATTCAAATGTGTCCTCAGGCTTATTTAAACTGTTGAAGTCTTCCAAACTGTTTCACAAAACATGTCATCTGTGTCTTCTTCCTTCTACTCCCAAAAAATCTGTACATACTACTTCCCCACTTTTTAATATGGTATCTAGAGACTTAACATAGATGCTAGCCAACTTTTCTTCATTATGGCAGTTGCTATTTTTATTATGCTTATTGTTTTATAAAATGGAAAAGAACATGCCCTTCTTGAAACTATGTCTGTAACATTACTGGTCATATGCAGTTGGAAGTGCATATGTAAGCTGGATAAAGGTTGCCTAAGTCACAGTGGAACAGGATCTGCCAATGTGCCTTATTTTGATGGTATCTGGTGTCTACTGTTTTCAAGGACAGTAGTTCGATTCAAACACAATTCTGATAAGTGGCAGGTTTTCATGTCTTTAATGCCCTGACAAGGGCATCACTCTCAAGAGAGGGAGGTGAAACCATTTGGATGAGAATTTCTTCCCCTCTCCTTTGTGCTGACTCACCAAGATAATGGACAATTAATAGTGAACCTTCTCTGCAGGGAAAGTCTAGGGTTATCACTAATAAAAAGTGCTCATGAAATGTTTGGACACAAAAGGGGAAGAAAAAAATAAACATAAAAATGTATGAAGCAGGACCAGCACAAGGCTGGTCGAATTATTTTTTTCACCTGAAATTATGGTGAATGATTTTTCGGTAGCAGCAGCTTTTAAGCTGGCTCATTTCTTGTGATCTGTGAAAAGAAAGGACAAGAGGAATGTTGCTTTTTTATTTGTTAAGGGAGAAAGCTGGCTTGGATATTTTTTAGAGACACCAGTTAGTAGGGCTGGCTGCTTTTAGTTGCCAATCACATCGTGCTGTAAAATTTTCCCTGGTAGGATAAGAAGGAGTGGTCTAAATAAATTGCTCTTCACCTTATCTTCTTATCCAAAAGCAGGTTTGCAGGATTCTCTTCAGGTTTACTTTCATCCTCATTGCTTACATTTTGACTATATGTGGGATTAGTTTCCTTTCCTGAAGAGTGCACACTTCCCATTGCTCACAAATGGTGAGTCTGTGCAGCCCTCAGTTTTTGCTTCACTGGGCAATCCTAGCAGCTCTCAGGTGCTCCCACAACAGCCTGCTGCCCCCGAGGTCACCTGGAGAAGGGGTTGCTGGAGGTCAGCAGAGCGCTGCTCACATTCACGAGCCAACAGGCAGGCTGCCCTGGGGATTAGCGCCGTGGCTGTACCTGCGCTCCCGCTCTGGCGAGCGGTGGTGCGATTGTGCGCCTCTGTTGTCCAAGTAAACACAGAAAAGATGTACAGTGCTTCCTGGAGTTAGACAAACCAAAGATTAGTCTAAACTGAGAGTGGAACAGGTTAACTGATCTTTCTCTACCCTAAGCTTTCATTTGTCCCTCGAAGCACTGAGCTGTCAATAGAGTGTGCAGACTGATAAGTATAGGTTCTCCTCAGCCTGAAGAGATCTGTCTGATAAGATGGCCTTAAAAAAGAGAGAGAGAGAGGAAAGTACGTTAACTGCTTTGACTGCAAAATACCCCCTGGTAGCCAGAGATAAGACACCTTGAGCTGCTCAGAAGACCTTAGACAGGATGTAAATGAAGCCAATAAAAAAAAAAAAAAGAATAATTTCAAATCCAGCCGCTATTATGCTCTGCCCTTATTTCCAGCCCTGACAGCAAAAGGCTTAATTTACTGTATTTCACACCAGGCTTCCATTCTACACTGAGGAAGCTACAAAGGGTTGTTTAAGATATGGGCTTTAACAAAGTGGAGATCTCTTTATTTTTGGAGAGGCCTCTACTTCAGACACTTCATCATGCATTTCAGCAGGCTTTGGTGAATGGAAATTATACAGAAGAGAAGGAAAATTCTGCCTTTTACAAAAAATTACACCTTCTCATTTTTATAATTTAATCACTCAAATAAATCTGTATTAACATGAAAGGATTGAGTGAAGCATATACATACTTCAAATGCAACTTTTACCATGCAAAATTCCACATAGAGGGACTGATATTCTGCAACATAAGCAGACAGTAGGTGTGACAGTTTACACATGACATCTTCATAACACAGTTTGGTCTTCTGAGCACTGTGGACTGGGAAATTTGTTAGGTTTCCCTTACAGGCTAGACCACCTGGATATTATTGGAAGCCATGCACACCTGCCCACCTGTGCCTGTCCCATGGCATAGACATCCACATGTTTTCCCATTTAAGCAAACCTGGGGAAAATGAGAGTCAGGAAGAAAGGACTGTCTTACACAGCATTTTGACTGCACCAAAAAGGTTCCCAAAACATGTTGCCCCCAGTGCAACTATGCTGCATTAGAGTTGGTGTAAGCATTTGTCTGCCATCTTGTTAATATAAGCAAGGTTACCTTTGCCCCAGGACATCTTTTTTAACAGCTGTGCAGCACATCTGCACTAACAGTCAGATCTAAAGCAAGAGACCCTAAAATGGGATATTGACGGACTATAAGCTAAATAGAATTGGTTATCTAATGCTTACCTTCCTGAATTTAGCCCACTTTGGTAGGCACCTCTTCTTTTCATGAAAATTTCTCGGGTTACAGTGGTTTGGTAGTTTGTGCAAAACATCCTAGTGTGAGCATCTGGGCACCTGCTGCCTTTGATCAGTCTGCTGCATGGAGAGCATCATACCTTAGTATACCCAGTCAAAGTTTTGGGCACTTTCAGCAAAAAATGCTGTGTTCCTGTCTTCCCTGCCTAGGGACCAAGTAGGTAAAGTATTACATGGCATGAGGCCTTGATTCAGTTCTCTGAATATCCTGAGGGGATTCAAAGCCTCATTTCCTGCCTCTGAGCAGAGGGTCTTAAGGTGTCCCAAGGTCCTTTCTCCTGTAAGCTGGGCTGAAGGAAAGAGTATCCTATTCACAGAACTGGTAGGAGCACATTTGAGAAAGAACTTGTCACCCTGTGGAGAAGTATGCTCATTTAGTCCAGGGGTTCTTGCCGTCTGGAACTCATGCTTAAGTGTGTTTTTATCTAGTGCCTCTTTAATGTGTAAAGAGCCCAGTACTCCCCTTTCCCAGCTGAGTGCCCAAGCTGTGAGGCTGCAGACCTTTTCCTGGTTCCCCCCCAGGGCCCCATGAATCCTGCCTTCTTTGCTTCTTGGGCTCCTGGAGACACCTAGGTCCCTTTGCAGATCTAGGTCCAGGAGTTTTCACCTGTGTAAATAAGACCTCCACCACATTTCTGTCATTCTAAGAAATAAGCAGTTCTGTGTTTATTTACCGTATTTAATTCTAGCACACTGTAAAATAACACTGATGTGTTTTTGAAAGCGTTAACTGCCTACACTGCTTTCGCTTGATCTTAATTTTCTTTTACTTTCCATTTCCTTGAAAGGATTTTTAGATATCTTTGCCTGGGTTTCTTTCAGATGCAATTATTGACTCCCTCCTTTCTCTCTACCCTGTATTTCTTGCTTTTGCTTCTCCACACACTGCCTTCCTTCCTTTCTCTGTCCTAGTTTAGCCCCCTCCTAACTGTCTTGCTGTTGCTGTTCTGATCTAAAGGCAATGAGGCAAAGAATTGGGGTGGTTGAAATGCAGGCACAAGTGGGACAGACAGGCATAAGTGATAAAAAATGGGGGACTTTCATGATTAAACTCTAGATGAACTGAAAGAAGGGAGATACTCAAATCAGGACCCAAGGTGATGCTTGTCATCTCAGGGGATTATGCTTGCAAATCCCACCCAGAGGCTCCATCTTTTGTCTGAGCCTCCAGCTAGGGACTTTTTTGACAGCCTGCCCTTCTCCCTGCAGGGTCCTGCAGCTGTGTGGGAATGGGGACTTAAAGGGCAGCTGTGAAGCGGGGTCTCCTTCAGCTCTTTGGGCCTGATCTTCTGGACCATTTGATTTTGGGAGGGAAAGAGAAATAATGGCATTTCTCTGACTTAAGGCACACTCCTTATGTTGTGACCCAGGAAAGAAAGAAACTGTCAGCTCGTTTTAATACTTATTTATTTTGAAAGTTTGACTGGGACTGCATTACAGGGACTGCTGTCTCTAAGGCTTTCAAAAGGAGCTGCAGCGTGGGGGAAGATTGGAGGGAGAGGGCTTTTGGTCCTATTCATGTTGTTGCCTGAGGGAGAGCACAACCCAGTGAAAACAGAAGGCAGAGGGAAATACTGGGGTCCAGTGAAGAACCCTGAACTGTTATCCCTTAGTCATTTGCTGTTCTTAATAAGCAGTACAAATACTGTTATCGGCACAACAAATTATAATAATTATTCTCTAGCAAAAACCCAATTGACTGAATCACTACTTTTAGTACATGAGGTTGTTAATATACAGGTTCTTAGGAGATCATTATTATGTGCAAGTTTGCTGGAGTATCTGAATGGGCTTTTGCTCTGCCATTATCTTGATTTTAAATGCAATTATTCTCAGGGTGGTTTTTTTTTCTGATCCTAGTTTCAGATGGAACAAGCCTGGTGGTCTCTGACTCATACTGTACAAACAAACAAAAACAAAGACTAAAAGAAACAGCAACTTAACAGGGGAAGAAATACAGTGTAAATGTGTTTGTCACATTTAAGCAGTGGACAAATGAGCTAATTTGAATCACTTAGTGCTTGTACAGTCACAACTAAACAACCCCTGTAAATTAATTGTGTGACATGAGATTCCCAATTATGTAAAGCAGTATAATAAGCTGTGAGGATGGTGACTGTCATTAGTTATATGTACAGGAGTGTGGAAAATTACTTATGCTTTCTCTTTGCCTATAGAGGCACAAAATGCCAGTTTCCTCAAACAAGCAGAAGGGTAGCTCTGTTTTCTTCTAGTTGCAAATTGAGTTTTGTGTGTGATTTGAAAGGTGGAGCAGAATATGAACTGCTTACATTTTCTTTAATTTGGCTGCAGAAGATGGAATTCATTGGGCTCCGTCTGTTCAAATGAACTTTAAGCAACAATCAAGGAAAACATTTATGCTCCTCTTTACATATGTAATGGTAATATGTCTTCTGAAGAAGACATAATGGAGCTGGAGCCTTAGGTTACCTTAGGAGAGCAATACAGGAATGTTAACTACTTATGTAGGCATTAAAGGCATTTTATAAAAGCAAGCAGGTTTTTCCTATGAGGTATTAAAGTGACTTATTTGTTGTTTCTAGGAGCTGCCTTTCCTCTGGTTATGAAATTTAAAATGGGGAAACCTCCCTACCAGCTGTCTCAGTTCTTTTGGTCAGAAACCCCTGTATGTTTCTCCCCCAGTAATCTAACTGTTAATGTATTTAATTGGTGCTCCCAAAGCAGTTTTGAAATATTGATAGATTTTAAAAAACATCTGTAAATTATAAATAATTTTTAAAGTTCACATTTCTCTTCTGAATGCCCATTACAGAGTATTAGTTTTCAAGCCATTTAATAAGTTATGAGACAAATGAGTGAGTTTAATGTGGGGTCACTGGTGTGAAAAAAATGTGATGATTATATTAAAGTTTCAGCTTTTCCAAAGCTGTGTACATTTCTATTGAAAGTAAACAGAGAATGTTATGTAATAATGTATATTTTATTTAAAATTAATTAAAGACCAATCCTACCTTCTACTTTTATTAAAAACTTCAAAACTGTAGCTTCTTTCAGTGACATGTATGTTAGGCCATCACTGAAGCCATGTTAATCCTTAAACACTGTCCTTTGATCTTCTAGTTATTTAGATCTATTCAGCACACAGCACAATATTGTTTTATTTCAGCAATATCTAACCTCGTCATTCGCTATTTATTCACACCTGCATATTCCCCTAAGATTCCTTATCTCATTTTCAGGGTAGCCCTGCAGACAATTAGTGGTGGTAATAATATAAAATGTGGCCAGCACTAAAACCTGAAATGGCCATTACAACTAAACTATATGATATATAATAACCACTCCACTCAATTACCTGCACAAAAATGCAAGGATTTAAAACTGTGGAGCCTTATCATACATCCAGTTAACTGACCTACCTACCTGCTATTTAGTCCTTCCTTTCTTACAAATCATGTTCTACTTTGTGGCATGCTGTCTGGTAAATTAGCAGTGCTGTACATTTGCATGAGTTTTCCATCCTTTTCAATACCTGTGTGTAAGCACATATAAGTCTCTGCACTTGCATATGAACAGGTCTTTGACTGGTGGTAGGACAACAAATAGTAGCTACATAACAACCCAATGCATAAATGCATACATGTGCATTCACAATCCATGTGCCTGTGGCAGTATAGAGTACACAGGTTTATGTGCTGCTGCCTGGTGTACTTGATTTTTCATTTTTAGTATCTGTTATCATCCTATGTAACTTATTTTTTTTTTACCTGTTAAAGTAACCTTGCTGTTTAGTACTTTGGGTGGATTCCTGGGGAATAGCTGTGTCACCAGTCTGTCATTATTGTTATGGGAGAAAAGTAGCGAGACCATATGAGCAGGACCCAGAGCTGGGGGTGTTTGTCCATCTCAGCTGCTGGGCTTTCTCCTTGGTCAAATCCAGCAGTTTAAGCATTTTGCCAGCTCTGTGTTTCAGGGGAGAAAGAATTATTTTTGCAGGAATGGCTTAGACTGGGGAGATGCAGGTTCTGTTTCCTCCTTCACACAGATTACATTTGTAACCTGAGGCAAAGCATTCCAGCTTGTCTGTGCCCGTTACTTGAGCAACAAAATGGGGAAAAGGGAAAACTGCTGCTTACAGGATATTGAAAATATTAATTTGATCATATGTGTAAACTCTGTTCTGTCAGAGGGCCCCTATGTATTATGGCACATAAAGGTTAGCTGACATTTGCTTTAGGAATGTGGCCATTTGTCTAGTGGCAGCAAAAACATGTTTAAATCATACAGAAAAATAAGCCATGATAAAACAAGTGCCCTGAAGTCTACTCCAGCAAAAGCATGTGTATGTCATAGACCTTCCTGGTGACTAAGTAACATCTTTCTGAAGCAGTCCTGTTAATTCAGCCAGCAGCATGAGGGAAAAGATCACTTTTAAGACCTCACGTCTGCTGGGGTTGGCACATGAGTGGCTGGCTGCTGACTCCACAGAGGTGCTTTTGTGCTCTTGTGCTTCCCCCTTCCTCCCCCCTTGCATGGGATAACTCCTCCTGGTATTGCTTCACTTTTCTGTTGGTGAGCACTTTGCCCATCAATACTACTGAACAGGTGTTACTCTGCTGCTAACTGAGTTTCCAGCTGTCCTCCTCCAACACAGATCAGGCAAAATTTGTTGTTTTGTCCTATTAGACAGGCTAGAGAATTATCAAGCCTGAGATGGAGGTTTTCCTTGCAGGATACGATAGTTTTGTTGCCAGAAGATGGTCAGGAAGGCCTGGCTGGCTAACAAAGACAGTCCTTCAGCTGCTGGGTGTAGTTCCAGTTTTGCATTCCCTTTGGCAGCAGCACAGAGACTGCTGCAGTGTGGCCAGCCAGCAGAATTAGGAAATAAGGACCTCTTTTATTTACTCAGGCTGCTGAATCATGGGCATTCCTGTCTGCTTGGAGAAAAGTCAGGCAGCTCTACTTTCCACTGGAAGTCTCAGGAGTGCTTGGTACTTTCATCTCAGAGTGTTCACACACTTGTTTTAATGTGCTTTATGGAAATGGTGAAACTCAGCAAGTACAGTTGGTGTAGAAAAACATCTGCACTAACTATTCACACACATTTGCATCTTTAAATAGACTTTTAGGCCTTGTAGCTGATTTTCAGTCAAGTTTTTTGGTTGTGAGTGCTAAAGCTTTCTTAGAGTCAGCGAGTGTGAAGTGACTGGTTCCAAAAATTAAAAATTTACATGGACATGTTAAGTGCATCACACTGAAACTCAGAATACTTGCCATAACACAAAAAAGGCATTTACAGTAAGTAGCACTTAGTGAGTGCTGAAGGAAAAAAAAGGTCGATACAGAAAATATATTTTAAAACTCCATAAACACTCTGTCAAGTACCTGGAGCCCCATTCTGCCCTCAGATAGATATGTACCACTCCTGGGAACTTGTATGTGTGCATCTGAATTTGGTCCAGAGTATTTTAAAACAGCTTGTTATAACATTAAAGATCAGATTTGTAATGTTGACATATAGCTCAGTGTGTAGGTGTCTGTAGATTTATATACAGGCAGCTATGTGCAGAGTAGCAGCAAACTGCATTTTCTATGAGAGTGATGGGTGAAAAGGGGTTTGAAGCCCTTTACCCTGACAGAAGGTCAAACTTTACCCCCAGTGCAGAGCTGGCTCTGTAGTGAGATCTGGAAAGCTGGAGTGGAGTCTGCATCCCAAGCATCTGGCTCTCTGAGGAGACCTTAAGTTCAGCTCCTCCATCACAGTTTTGAGGGCCAAGGCTTGCTCACCTTGTGTGTGTGTGCACATGGAGTAGCCTCAGTGTAGAGCAGCAAGTCACACTTTGCTGCCATTCTTGAAAGAGATGCTCTTAGTGGTTGCACCTTAACTTTATGGGGCAGCATCCTTGTGGGCAACGGTGGGGGAATGGCAGGACAGGCGTTACCATCTGTAAGTAATGGTCCTCAAGTCCTGCTGTGGCAATAATTACTCTTAGTCCTGTAGTTACCCTGGTTGCTGTCCCCAGATCCATTCCTACCCAGCCCCTGAGCTGAGCTGGCACATTAGTCCATTGCACACAATGTTCCCAGTGTTCAGGTTGGAGTCTGCACAGCAAAACTCACCACAGTGAAACGTTTTCCTCGTTACAGAGGGACAGTTTCAAAAGCTTTTCTGTGGGTCACAGAAAGCTGATGGGCTTGGCCTTTGGAGCCCTTTGCGTGAGGGCAGCCCAAGGTTCCTCCTTCCAGAGCATGTGGCTAGCCACCAGTACCCCTTCCACACAGGCTGTCTCTTGCCCTGCCATGCCGGGGGTGGGGGGGGAGTCGGAAAAGCGTGTTGGTGACATTGTTAGGCTTGTACTCAGGAAAATCCTGTTGTCCTCCGCCTTGGGAATTCCCCCTGCCTTGCTTGTTCTTCTGTTGCTCTGAGAGATTGAAAGATTTTCACTTCTCAAGTTAAAAGGACACAAATCTGACTTGTAAGTGGCTTGCTCTTCTCCCTTTTGCACAAAGGGAATTGCTCTGTAGAATTAGTATGGGCTCTGATTAAAAAAACGCAACCACAAAGCGGCACACATTTCCATTTGCCGGCTGGAAAGCAAGAACTGTCTCTGTGCTGTGGTCACATTCTTCCCCCTCAGCTTTCCTTACCCTTGTAAAAAGGCTGAAGAGAATCCCAGGCAAACAAGAAGAATTGGGTGGGGGAAAGGGGCTGCCATTGGTCACATTCCACGCTTGATCCTGACCCTGCTGCCAGCCCGACAGGCTGCTGGGATCCACGAGCCGGGGGGAATGGTTGTATAATAGGTAAAACCGGGCAGGCAGTGGCCACAAAAAGGAAGTGATTTACTGCTATGTCAGTGATGGTACACTATTTATAACACTTACTATATAGTCCTCTAAACATTTATACAATAATATATCATTTCTCCATAGGATATACATTTTAATACTAAATTTGGTTACGAAATATGTTGCCTAGGCAGTCACAGACTATTTTTCTTCACTCGGTTGCTTGACATAAATTCCTGTTTATCTGCCATCAGTGGGTGTATGTCAGAAATATATTGGATTTTTAAAGAACAAAAGGTTTGCCCATTTAAAAGACCTAGCTGGAAAGATGCATTTAATATAAAATTTAGAACTGGAGAAAATGTTAACATATTTTTCTGTAAATGCTTGTTCCACTGTTTTGATAATTTCCAGTTTTAGAGTAAAATCCAGAAATTTGAAAGGGCAGTACACAGATTTACATTAAAAGTCTCCTGTGAATATCGCAGTCATTAATGTGCCATCTTAAAAACTCACCTGACTGGTTTTATTTAGTATGTATGACAATGAGGAACATTGCACATTGGGAAGCATTTTAGCAGATAACACTAATTTTGCTGGAAGGGAGGATTTTTATATTTCCTTCTTTTTGATAAACAAACAGCATTGTTTTTGATTCAAAAACATGGCACTCAGGTCAGGGGTTGATTTTGTTATTTGAATACATACCAGTAGTGCAGATTTGTATGTAGGTAATTACAGATGTATAGCGTGTGTGTGTATGTGCAAAAGGTGTGTTTAATTTGTGAAACTCTCTTCTCCAAGATGTAAACAAGAGGATAAAAACCCATGCAGTTTCCAAGTTATCCTGAAAAGCATTGTGTCAATGGGCAGGCATCCAGCAATGGTGTTTGGTTGTTTTCTCAGAGTTAGATGGTTGCCATCTGGCATTGATAGTGAGATGGCGTTGTCATCAGTTTCTAGATGCAGGAAAGGAACGAATCCTCATCTGTTTCCTGTGGATAAGCAAGAGGTTGATAATCTAGTAAAATCTCTTTACCTTAAAGTAAGCAGGCTTGGAATTTGTTTATATAATGTAGGCCGGTTCTAACTTTTGTGGTGTTGAAGTAAATTTCTTGAGAGAAGGCTGAAGATGTTAGGAAACTTTCTACTTTGCAAGAATACCTTTAGAAAGATATTTTTCAAGGGTTTATTGTATCTTTTTTCCTGTAGTGTTACTGTAGTCAGTTTTACTTTTAAAAGGAAAAAAACCTCAAGCGTTGCCCCTGGAAAGGAATGGAAGAATTATTTGATGTAGAGTGATCTTAAAAACATGCTTTTAATATTTTTAAAGAAGTTTTAGGTTAATACAAGTATGATCATTGAAGTATAGTTATCTACATTTAAAAGGAAAGATGCAAAAATTGTACAGCATATCTCTTGAAAAAAATATTTACAACTTTCCCTGTTTAGAGATGAGGTAATAGCATAGATAACTAGTCCGTTTATTATCTGGTCAGCATTTCTGCTTTGTCTTTTCCTGGTAACTCATAAATCTTTCAGCTTTTACCATAAATGTTTATCATTTTTCCTGTTTCCAGTTTTTTACAAGTTGCTTTGTCTGTGATCACCTTACAGTACAGGTTCTGTTGTACTGAGGAAGTTCAGCTGGCTGAGGCCTTTGCAAAAAAGGAAGAAATGGTGGGCAACCTCTTGAACTTAAAAAAAAAAATGCTGTTGATGGCTGACCCTTATGACACTTTCCCATTTTCCTTGATCCTGGTTGTTGGTTTGTTGGATTGTTTTGAACATTTAATGATCCAGCTGCTGGCTTTTAGTAACTGAATTGTATCATTATTGGAGAAATCTGGTTGCATTTTATTAGAGAAAACATCATTGTTTATATTGTTGTCCTGTTCCTCCCTTGTAATTTTTCCTATTATTGTTTAGAATAACACCCAAGTCTGTCTCAGAAATAGACTTTAAAAGATTCCTGTGTTCAGAATCAAAGGAAAAAAATACCACAAACCTGTGGCAAAGCAGTGCAAATCTTTTCAGTAAATATTGGGCATGTGGGTTGACTGTGTTCATTTCAAAGCATTCCTGTAATATTTTCTCCCTTCCTTTGACTCTTCAGGTGCTCACAGGTGCTCAAATAATTTTACAATGGATACAAAAGTAACGTTAAATATATAAAAATCTGCATTTTAATAAAATTGTCAATGTATAATACATATCCTGCAACTGAGAAAGAATGATAAAAAAGCAATAAAAAGTTAATATAGGCACAGAACTATTTATTAACTTCTAATGTTTTACAGTATGATAAAAATAAATGTGGTCTTGAAACTGTTGATATCAGTGTAAGAGATGTTCTAGTCTGAGTTTAGTGTTTTAGCTATTTAAGAGTAGCAGCCCTGCGTTATTCGTATGCATTTCCTAGCTCCTTTTTACTCTTGGGATTAAGCTTGTGGGCATGTTTCTTTCTCATTTCAGACGGAGTGGATGTTGAGGATGACCCCTCTTGCTCATGGCCAGCATCATCGCCTTCCAGCAAGGATCAGACTTCCCCGAGCCATGGAGAAGGCTGTGATTTTGGAGAAGAGGAAGGAGGCCCAGGTTTGCCCTATCCGTGCCAGTTCTGTGACAAGTCGTTCAGCCGCCTCAGCTACTTAAAGCACCACGAGCAGAGTCACAGTGACAAGCTCCCTTTCAAATGCACGTATTGCAGCCGCCTCTTCAAACACAAACGGAGCAGGGACCGCCACATAAAGCTTCACACGGGAGACAAGAAGTATCACTGCAGTGAGTGTGATGCGGCGTTCTCAAGGAGCGATCATCTTAAAATTCACTTAAAGACTCATACGTCCAACAAGCCATATAAGTGTGCCATTTGTAGACGTGGGTTCCTGTCCTCTAGTTCACTGCATGGACACATGCAGGTTCATGAGAGGAACAAAGATGGCTCCCAGTCCGCTTCCCGGATGGAGGACTGGAAAATGAAAGACACTCAGAAATGCAGTCAGTGCGAAGAAGGCTTTGATTTTCCTGAAGATCTTCAGAAACACATTGCAGAATGTCACCCTGAGTGTTCCCCTAATGAAGACCGATCTGCTCTTCAGTGTGTTTACTGTCATGAACTCTTTGTAGAGGAGACGTCCCTAGTAAATCACATGGAGCAGGCTCATAATGGTGAGAAGAAGAATTCATGCAGCATTTGCTCTGAGAACTTTCACACTGTGGAAGAGCTGTACAGCCACATGGACAGTCACCAGCAGCCAGAGTCGTGCAACCACAGCAACAGCCCGTCTTTGGTAACTGTGGGGTACACATCAGTCTCTAGCACTACCCCAGATTCAAATCTCTCGGTGGATAGCTCAACAATGGTGGAAACAGCTCCTCCTATACCAAAAGGTCGTGGAAGGAAGCGGGCAGCTCAGCAAGTGCCAGATATCACTGGTCCTTCAAGTAAGCAGGCAAAAGTTACTTATAGCTGCATTTATTGCAACAAACAGTTGTTTTCCAGCCTTGCAGTTTTGCAGATACACCTGAAAACTATGCATTTAGATAAACCTGAACAAGCCCATATCTGTCAGTATTGTTTGGAGGTATTGCCATCTCTCTACAATCTGAATGAACATCTTAAGCAAGTCCATGAAGCTCCAGACCCAGCACTGATTGTTTCTACCATGCCAGCCATGGTCTACCAGTGCAACTTCTGCTCTGAAGTGTTCAATGACCTCAACACCCTTCAGGAACACATCCGATGTTCTCATGGATTTGCCAACCCTGCTGCTAAGGACAGTAATGCATTCTTTTGTCCCCATTGCTACATGGGATTTCTTACAGATTCTTCCCTGGAAGAGCATATTAGACAAGTCCATTGTGATCTTAGCAGTTCCCGTTTTGGTTCTCCTGTGCTCGGAACCCCAAAAGATCCAGTGGTGGAAGTGTATTCTTGTTCTTACTGTACCAATTCTCCAATATTTAATAGTGTTCTTAAACTGAACAAGCATATCAAGGAGAACCATAAGAACATTCCTTTGGCGCTGAATTACATCCACAATGGGAAAAAGTCCAGAGCCATGAGCCCATTATCTCCTGTAGCCATTGAGCAGACCTCTTTAAAGATGATGCAGGCAGTTGGAGGTGCTCCTCCTCGTCCTGCCGGGGAATATATTTGTAATCAGTGTGGTGCTAAGTATACTTCCTTGGATGGTTTTCAGACTCATTTGAAAACACACCTTGACACTGTCCTGCCAAAACTGACCTGTCCTCAGTGCAACAAGGAGTTTCCAAATCAGGAGTCACTGCTGAAGCATGTTACCATTCATTTCATGATCACCTCAACCTACTACATCTGTGAAAGCTGTGACAAGCAGTTTACTTCTGTGGATGACTTGCAGAAACACCTACTAGACATGCATACATTCGTGTTCTTCCGCTGCACCTTGTGCCAAGAGGTTTTTGACTCCAAAGTCTCCATTCAGCTGCACTTGGCTGTGAAGCACAGCAATGAGAAGAAGGTATACAGATGTACATCCTGCAACTGGGATTTCCGCAACGAGACTGACCTACAGCTTCATGTGAAGCACAACCACCTGGAGAACCAAGGCAAAGTACACAAGTGCATCTTCTGTGGTGAATCCTTTGGTACAGAGGTGGAGCTGCAGTGTCACATCACTACACACAGCAAGAAGTACAACTGCAAGTTCTGCAGCAAAGCTTTCCATGCAATCATCTTGCTGGAAAAGCACTTGAGGGAAAAACATTGTGTTTTTGAAACGAAAACTCCAAACTGTGGAACGAATGGGGCATCTGAGCAAGTTCAGAAAGAGGAAGTGGAACTCCAGACCTTGTTGACAAATAGCCAGGAGTCCCATAACAGCCACGATGGCAGTGAAGAAGATGTGGACACATCTGAACCTATGTATGGCTGTGACATTTGTGGTGCAGCTTACACCATGGAGACTCTCCTGCAGAATCACCAGCTGCGAGACCACAACATTCGACCTGGAGAAAGCGCCATAGTGAAGAAAAAGGCTGAGCTCATTAAAGGGAATTACAAGTGTAATGTGTGTTCTCGAACATTCTTCTCTGAAAATGGGCTTCGAGAGCACATGCAGACACACTTGGGACCAGTGAAACACTACATGTGCCCAATCTGTGGTGAGAGGTTTCCGTCTCTTCTGACTCTTACTGAACATAAGGTCACACACAGTAAGAGCCTGGACACTGGAAACTGCAGGATTTGCAAGATGCCCCTCCAGAGTGAGGAGGAATTTTTAGAGCATTGCCAAATGCACCCTGACCTGAGGAACTCCTTGACGGGGTTCCGCTGTGTGGTGTGCATGCAGACAGTGACCTCCACGCTGGAGCTGAAAATCCATGGCACGTTCCATATGCAGAAAACTGGAAATGGTTCTGCTGTGCAGTCCACGGGACGTGCACAGCATCTCCAGAAACTGTACAAGTGTGCGTCTTGCCTGAAGGAATTCCGTTCGAAACAGGATTTAGTGAAACTTGACATCAACGGTCTGCCATATGGTCTGTGTGCTAGCTGTGTTAATCTCAGTAAAAGTGGTAGTCCGAGTGTCAACATCCCTTCAAGCAGTAACAGACAAGGCATGGGCCAAAATGAGAACTTGAGTTCCATTGAGAACAAAAGCAAGGCAGGGGGACTGAAGACTCGCTGTTCTAGTTGCAATGTAAAGTTTGAATCAGAAACTGAACTCCAAAACCATATTCAGTCAATCCACAGAGAGCTTGTTCCGGACAGCAACAGTACACAGCTGAAAACGCCTCAAGTATCTCCAATGCCTAGAATCAGCCCCTCCCAAACTGAAGAGGTAACCCTTTTTTCTTTGCTCTTGACACCTTCCATCCTTTTGGAAAAAATCTCCCTTTTTTCAAGCTGTCTTGTCACTTGTCATGAAATGCTTAGGCTGATCCATGTTACATTTCCATCCACAGCCATTAGCTAGTAATTACCTGCTGCTTGATATGCCTTACATCTTGGATTGAATTTTGTGGAATAGGACTTATTCCAGTCTCCCTAGGATATTGTCTTCTGTATCACTGAGGAGACCTATCTTCATGCCAGCACAACTGAGATCTGGAATCTTATCCTAGCTCCCATACGCATTGGAATCCCCAGCTAGGAGTTGTGCTTACGGCAGAGAGCATTAATGACAGAGGAGTAGACACAGTGAGCCAAAATGCTGGCATAAGGGATTGTTTTTTTAAAAAATACTTGTGAGCAACAAATTGAGGGTATTTTTGTTAATTGTGTTGTAGACTTTCATTTCTCCCTCTTCTAGCATATTTTGATTTAGTAGAAGTGCAACAGTAGCCTAGGGTAAATTGAGAAATCGGTCCTTTGGATGCAATTTCTTTGGTTTTTCCTTTCCATTCCTGATGAAGAACATTTTGAAGTCACTGAAACACCTAGTGCCTAATGATTGAAATTCTGTCATGCAGCATAACTTAGAAAGTACATATCAAACTCTTGAAAGATGTAATCTGCTTCCTCAGTCACCAGTGACCAAGTAATGATGCCTGTATGTGGGGAGGTGAGGGGGTCGTGTACTGAGGGAAGGGAATCAGTTTTATCTTCAGAAATGTTACCATTAGAATGACTTAGAGGTAATATTTAAGCATGGTATTTTGCATCTTATAATTCAGGAAGTCTAAAAACACAGCACAAGCAAATTTTAAGAAATAACAGCTTTTGTTTCAAGAAAGCTTTTAGCCAATAATGATGCAAACATGGTGCAACCATGTTGTGAATTGCTGTGAATGTGTATGGATACCCTGTGGCTAGGGAGCTGCTGCTCCTCCATCACCTTCCTCACTCCCTGTTTGTGAGCCCATCTGTTGGGAAAGACATCTCTCAGCATGTTGTCCAACAGTGTTGTGCAAACTGGAGGGCAGGAGGGATGCAGAGAGGGAAGAGTGAGGATACACCAGCATATGTGGACCAAGAGGTAGGTATTGATGGAGCTTCTGAGAACGTAGATGAAGATAGGCTGGGAGAAGGACACTGAAGTAGCACAGAACCTGGAGTGCCATGAAGAGAGAATTGGAGCTGAGAGTTCAGGATGAAGTACCAGGCAGGATGCACCTCCCCAGGAAAGGCCCTGTGCTTTCATAACTTTATCCCCAGTTTGCTCATTGGTGGTAGGGGACACCTGAGGATGGGGTGTGGTGTGGAATTTATGGAAGGCTGTAAGACTGTGAACCTGAGGTCTGAGGAAAGCATCTTTTTAAAGAAGAGGGAAGAGGAGTGGCTCCCATTAGCTGTGTTCCACTGCTGCTCAGTTGGAACAACAGGATTACCAGCTGCATGTTTTTGATAGGTTCAGAGTCACCCTGGTTTCTGTTTCTGTCATCTTGCATCGACTGACTACATGAAATCCCTCTTCCCAGTCATGTTGGAAGCCAATTGCTGCTACCTCAAGCACAATCAGAATCATGTGTTAAGTCACTTACCACGCTAAGATGCTACCAATTTGTCTTTCTCTTGCTTGTAAACTAGACAAAAAGAGAGTCCTTTGTGATGGTATAAGATCAGTTACCTTCAGTATCATTAGTGAATCTTCCTGTACTTGGATCAGGTATAATCCGAGTTCTTAGTTACACTGCTAATTGGCATCATGTTCCTCTTCTTAATCCTTTTGATTTTTATATAAAAGTGTATCTAAGACGAAAAAGCTTTTTAAACTGCACATTTGTGAATAGCATTTGTCTCCTTTAAATCACCATTTACCCCCCACCTCCATTCTGAGGATGTAAATTGAATTTTCAGTGTCTATGGTTCTGGTGTCCACATAGTAATGCAGACTTTCAGATTCTTTTCTCCTGGGAAGAAAAAGCTATCAAATTCCTCATAGAGCATTGGTAGTTCTGGAAACCATAAATGCACATTTGTAAAATCCTGAAGGATAATTAATTTTTCGAGTAGATATTACTGGTTCAAATTCTAGTGATGCAAGCTATGTAGCAATGAGAATCAAAATTTGAAGTGGGAATGTGTAGATGTTTAAAACTATAGATTAGATGTCCAGACTGAGGGAAGTAAAAACAATTAAAAAATGCATTTTTAAAATTTATTATTAGTCACTGGCTGTCATCCTCCACTGGAAGGATGTTTCCTGAACTGAAGGGGATGTTGAAGGCAGCTACTTAAACATGCAATTTTGGGGAAATTTTCACCAAACAGTATTAATAATATCAAGGAGTGAAAGTTTCATTTGCATTATTGAGAGTCACGTGGCTTGAGATTTCAACCTATATATAAAGAGTATTTCACTCCTAAGGCAAGAAAAATAGGTATCTTGCATAAATGAGGTGAGTTGTCAGACTATTAATATTGCTGAATACCTCTTTTTGCTCAGTAAGAGATTTCAATGATAAGAGTATTAGAAGATACCTTTTTAGGATAAAATATCACACTGGAGGTGTCACTTCTAGATTCTTTGCTGCATATTCTCATGGTTGAACTAGAAAATTTCCCTTTTTAGTCTGTTCTCAGTGATGTGATAGGGTGCAATTGCTTTATCACAGTATAATGTCTTCAGCTCAGCTGTCACTTCCTGAGCTGACCCCACTTGCTGAGTGAAAAATGTTGACCTGAATCGTCTTCACTGAAAGTTACCTTCTGGTTGGGATGGAAAATTATGATTAGTGCTCATCATTGGTTGCAATGAGTCAAGGAGCAGGTCAGAAATCATTAAGTCCATCACACTGTTGAATGTAGTACCCCTAAGTTATCACACAGACTTAAACAGACAGATGAACAACAGCTTTTGAAAGAGCTCTAAAATGTGTAGATCTGCAAATTGATCTTTGAGCTTTAATGAGGTGCTGGATTCAGCTGGTTTTAGATTTCTTGTAAAGATCTTGAATCACACTGCAAGCACACTTTTGGGCTAGGGTGATAACCTTAGTGATAGTTACTGTCTAAAAGCAGAGAACAAGATCTGGTGTGCTGGTGAATTGGGAAGTAGACCTTTTTCTGTCACTCATTTGCTTTGCTGACTTGGTCAAAACTGCTTGAACATCTCTGCTTCATTTTCCTTATTCAGAATATAAGATAGATATTTCCTGAAAAGTGTGTTTCCATGCTTATTTACAATACACTTTTTGTAAAACACTTGGAAGATGAAAATCTGTTCAAGAAAATCTGTGTGGCTTTCTGTGTGGCTTTGACTCTGTTCTTCTTCCTTATTATGCTGTCAGGCACCTAATGAGAGAACTCTTGACTCAGCAGAAATTGTGCCCTCACTTCTTAAGCTGCAAGACTTCTGTACTTGCTGAATCACACCAGCATAACAGTGCAATAAATTATATTGTCTGTTTCTTAGCTGGCAGGGAGGAGGGAATGGACTTGAGCTTCCACCTACAGTTTAATGTCTAAACCTAAATTATGGTAGAGCATTCACATGTGCAACTGTGCTCAGTTTGGGGTCCTGTTGGTGACTTTCAGAGTAGAAGCGTAATTGCTTCTGTATCACTTTGTTCCATGAATGTGAAGCTCATGTGAATACTGTATTACCTGTGGCAATGCAGACAGTCCTTCATTAATAATACAAGAATTCGCTGGGTTTTCTGGTCTTGAGGAGAGAAGGAGCAGCATGAGTACACAGCCAAATCACTTCAGGAGTGAAGATGCTTATTTAGGTGTGGCAAAAGATTTGCAGAAACTCACTATTTCAGAGAGTATCAAAAATGCTGGACAAAGGAGAGAGCTTGCAATTGTCACACCAGCTGGAGAGCAGAATCTGGGGCTGCTCTTCTGTCCTGTTGTGGTTGTGCAGAGCTGTATGCCAGGATGGGCATGTCACAGCAGGGGACACCGGGCATATCACAGCACTGTTCTGGAAGGGGCCATGAAAGTGCAGTCTGACTACGAGCTTTCAGAGATGTGGGTCACAAAATTCAGATGCTGTGGAGAGCTGTTGGCTCCTTGAAACTCAACTTCTTCGTCTTAAGATGAATCCAGAAATGGTATCACCCTGGGAGAAAGAATGGAGCTCAGGTAGGTGTACTCTTTTATCATTACTTCTTTTTCTCTTTATTTATTCATGGGCTCTGAATCTACCTTTATTCTCTTACTATTCTTCCCCCCACTTCTCAAAACACTGCCAGACCCACAAAGACAGAAAACAGGAACTGCCTTTTGAAGTAGCTGGTTTATTTCAACAGCATGCACTGGCAGTCAGAGGCGGAAAGAAGAGAGAAAAGACTGTAAGCAACCCAGAAATGTTCCCAGATGCATGCTTTTGGCAGGGCAAGCAATAGCATTTTAGCAATATAAATCACAGTGCTTTTAAGTGAAAAAATGCACTGAAATCTATACTCACGCATTTAATTGAAATACATAAAGAAATTAAAATAATCCTCCTCATCAGCAGTCCAAGCTGATCATTCTGACTACAGGATTTTTATGAATAAGCACATAAACTTGTAATGTAAACATAAGTAGTGCCTTGGGTTTCCTGTCAGTGAATCCAGGCCCAGAACAAGTGATTTTCATGCCGTATTTTGGATCCAGGGATAGAAAAAGGTAAAGAAGGTTTGTTGCTGGCACAAAGATTTGGCTTTGAAATAGTTTGTGGAACTAATCTGTGACAAACATATTTTCTGGTTCTGGAGTTTCAAAATGAGTTCACTAAAAATACCAGTTTTGTCTTCTGGCATCATTTTTTACACTGCTTTCAAGAAAGTATTATTTAAAGTGTGACCATATCTGTTCTTAGGAAGGGCTAGCCTGGGGTTTTTTGCCACAGTAGGCCACCTCCACTTTGCACTATGCTTTAATTTCTGCCAGTGCCACTACCATGAACTGGCTGATAAGGTCCAGCTTAAGCATTTCTCTTCTCTTTGTCTGATGGTGAGCTATCAGGATCCTCTTTGAATTTTACACGGGTAGTATTATTATCCTGTTCCTGTAAATCCTACCAAAGTTAGGCTTCAAACTTCTCACCTCACAGGCACCATGAGTTCAGTCTGTGAAAGGAAGGCCATGTTGGCTGGGAGCTGCTGAACAGAAACAAGGTGGAAAATTGTAGTGAATTTTCTTAGTTTCCTGTCCACTGATCATTAAAATCTAATGCTGTTTGTCTGTCTTGTTATTTGTCAGAGGCTTCAGATGGGGAATTTGGAGAGGCGTCTTCTTCACACCTGTGGAAAACTTTGCAGGAGAGGATGAAAGAATAACATGTTCTCCAAAATTTTCAAGAGCACTAAACCAAGATTTCCTTAAAATGAACCAGGGTTGGGGGGTGGAATGTGTGCTTGAAGAAACACAGAAGAACCATAGAGGGTCACAGGAATGTGGATGGAGTCCTTAAAGATCTCTGGAGAGGGCAGATGTAGATTCAGCAAAGCTTCATGGGACAAAACATCCATGAGCTGTATGCTCCCACAGCTCAGCTGTGCACCCACTGTTCTTTTGGGGTTTTTCCTGTACTTGTACCTGCTGGCCAACGGGCTGGTATGGAATGCCACAATTTCTGCACAGCCCCACAGGAAAATCACAGTAGTGACGAGTGTTTGTATTCTGATCTCAGAATTGGGTAGAAACTAGAAGAAATTTCACACAATTTTCTAGCCTGATCATCTTTAGGAACAAGACACAGAAAATCATTACATATCTCTATTTGTCTGCTGGTTTGCAGACCTCTAGAGGATTTTCTCAATTCTACCTCTTATTTTTGGACTACTCTTGGCCAATTTCAGGGAAAAAATTCATAGATTAGCAGTAATCTCAAAGCCTATGAAGTTGTTACAATATTTGGGAAGACAGGTGACCCAGAAGGCAACAGAATCCAAATAGGAGAGAGGCCTTTAAGAGATCCAAACAAGGAAGATGGCAGTAGCTGAAGTTTATACCTGTTTTATATGCAAAAGTCAAGTGAACACAAGAAATGAAGCTATAGGAGGAACTATGATCTGCTCTTTGTGAGACTCACAGGCCAGCTTCTTAAGTGACTGTACATGAGAACTGTTTTTCACCACTCCTCAATAAAGTTGTTATATATGATGTGTATTTTTTTGTCTCATACAACAAAGATAACACCCAGATTTGTTACTCTGTCATGAGGGAAATAAAATGGGCTAACCATTAATTTAACATGGGTATGTAGCCCCAGTTATGCTTGTTTCAGGAAGTTATACAGAATGAACATAAGAAAACCACCTGACATGTAGTATCTTATTAAAGGATACTGTTCTTTGACCTGCCAGAGCTCTGTGATAGCAGATAGTTGATTTTATGCCTGGTGGTTCAAAATTGAGAGATACCTTTTTGTCCTGCCAAAGCCATATTTTGTTAGTACTGTTTCCTGCACTGTATTACAAAATATTGGAAAAATATGACCTTTACTATTTTATACAGCATATTTTGCTGAGTATGACAGCAGAGATTTGTCGCTTGCTAACATCCACCGTGTGACATTCTAGGACAAGAAGCAGAGGAGACAAATGGACACAAAGGAGGTTCCCTCTGAACATTAGGAAACACTTACAGGGCAACCAAGCCCTGGCAGAGGTTACCCAGACATGTTGTGTATCCCTTTGAGATACTCACAAGTCATCTGGATGTGGTCTGGCTCTAGGTGACCCTTCTTGAACAGGAGGACTGGACCAGAGAGTCCACAGAGATCAACCTCAGCCATTTTGTTCTTCTGTGGTTTCTGCCCATCTTTGGGCCCTACCAGAAGTATGTTGTCGTTATCCTGTTGTTCCTTGGTGGATAAACCTTTGTTGCTGGTATATGGCTCCATAAGTCAGTGAATGAAAGAGCAGGGCCCTTCCTGATACTGAGCATCTCAGTTTAGTCCTACCAATAATAATGTGCACTTCTAGGAGTTATTTTTAATGCCTGTGAAATGCCTTTAAAGAGTGTCTTAGAAATACTGCCACTTAGAAGTGCAGCCATTTCAAAGTGACTTTCTGCTTGTGTACTCAAAAACAAGGTAGGAGGTAGGAGAGAATGGAGCTATTTATCCCCTTTGATTATATGTACACAATTTTGGTGTCCTGTGTTGGGATACATTTCCTCTGGTTTCTGCTTATTATTCAGATGTTTCACAGCATTCTGTCTGTAAAAAGGTACATCTAATGGCTTTTCATATCTGGAAGGCCACCTCTTTCTCTCTACATTTTCCAGTAGGAAACAGGGTGTTTCACCAACAAAGAATGATCTGAAACTTTTGGTTTCCAGATTTCCTTCTGTGTTTGCTTTACCACTGCTACAACAGTCCTCTTGGTTTCTTATCTGATGGCTGGAATAGGTTTAGGGCCAACATATAGGAACGTGGCTGTCTGCTTACAAATCCTTGCAACCATCCTTGACAGTGGTCAACTTGTAATTGATCCTGTTCTGCCTCTTGGTGCTTCTCTCACAGGACTAGGCAGGGAATGTCTGCATCACCTGGTGATTTTCCCAAACTATCAGTCTTAACCATAATTCCTCATTTCTCATATGCTCCCTGCTTCACAGCTGGTTTGTATGATGGTGGTTGAGTGGTTGAAGTCCTTCAAACCTAGAAGTCTGGCATTCTGCTTCTCAAACAAATTCTGCAATTCTTTTTTTTTAGATAGGCAAATGGTAGACTGAAGCCCCATGTAAAAAGGAGCTTTTTACAGGATGTACCTAAGAGGAGCTGCTGGTATTTTAAGAATTAATGTGAAAGTAAAAGATTATGAAATAGGACAGAGGCAATTCTGTGAAGTTCCCTTAATTCCCTTAGAGGAGAGCAAGTATTTCTTCACAGGAAAAAAGCCAGTTAGACACAAATCATTGTGGATAGGGTTGAAGAGTGGCTGAGCAGAGTGCTTGTTTTGCTGGTACACCACTTCCTTGGGCAGCTGCAGTGCCCCAGAGGAAGTTTTTCAGCTGGGCACACAGTCAAGCGTCATTGCAGTGTCAGCAGCTGTGTGCTTGCTCAGATGCTACCCGTGTATTTGTTCATGTTGATGTGGCCTAAGTGTAGCCATAGAGGGTAGAACTAAAAATCACAGCAATATGATTGCATGACTCTGCTCATGGCATATTTTGTAGTGCCTTTTTAAAACCCCGGTCTTGCCCATGTTATCATGTGAAGCCCTCATTTGTGAAGTCCCATTGACTTCCCCAAGTGCAGAGCTAATTGCATGAGAAGGATCTAAGGGGTTTACTCCTTCTCTTGATACTTCAATGAAAATTAATTTCTTATATATTATGTATGAGTAATATATTTCTGTTTGTACATTAATATTAATGTTGCATATTTTTGAGCACAAGTTCCATTCTGTAGGATTAAATTATCTTGGTAAGTAATAGTGCAGAATTCAGTTTGAGTTAAAAGTGGACAATTAAGGGTAGGGGGAGGGTCCTGAGTCACACTTTAGAAAGTGAAATTAATCAGCATTAATTCTCCACAGAGTGGGAGAAAAGCAGTTGTAGTGTTTAAATTAAAAAAAAAAAAGGTATATAAAAAGCTCCTGATTTTGCCTTTCTGTTAAAATCCAGAGAGCTTTTGCAAAATCTGTGATGGAGAAAAGAGACAAGAGTATTCTCTTGTGCGTACTTGCAAACTATTAATTTTATTGGCCTACATCTGTTGCTGATTGTTGGTGAAGAAAGTAGTGGCTTTATTGAATGACAGTCTGTCTCAGTATGCCTTTTTTAAAAAACAAAGCAAAAACCCCAACTTTAAAAGGGAAAAAATATCAGCTTGCCCAGAATATCAGCTTTTTGATTCTCAGACCTGCCAAGTCAAACTCTATTGCCTTTGCTTTGATGCCACTTCCTCTGCAGAATTATCAGTGTCATGTTGGTCATAGTTCTTCCTCATGTCCATGGCCACACTGACACAGATGCTGAGTGTTGGGATGCTTCTGGATGGGTTAACTGCTCTAGGGCTTCAGAGGGTCTCATTGCCTTTGGTTTGAAGTGCAATATAAGAGGACAGAAAGGGCTGGGGATGCTGACAGAAAGTTCCGTTGCTGACACAGCTCTAAATTCCTGAGCACTGCTCAGCAGATACCTGTGCACTGCTCGGAGACTCAGCCTCGCCCAGGATCAGGCCCTCACACAGAAAGACAGAAAGAACTGTATTTGCTTTTTAGATCCCAAATCAAGTTCACAGTACTTTAAGCTGTTTGTATTCATAAATTATATAAGCCTAATATGAAGTAATTGAGAGAGAAAATAAATATACAACCTTGTGCTGCCAGGTTTTAGAGTTACTTTTCTGACAGGTATTTCACTTCAGTACTGAGTTTGAAAGGCCTAGAGAGAGTTAAAGGATTAGAGATCTCAAAGGGAGGGGATGCAGTTTTTAAATGTGGCAAGATGTGGTTTTTTCTGTGCGGGGATGTGAGACATTGCAAGCTAATGCTCTTCGTCAGCTAGGGGAGGAAAAGGTTTGTAACTAAGAGACATTGAAGACAGACATGATTAAATACAGACTCCAGAATAAAGGTGAAAGACAGAACAGCAGACCATGAATTCAAGCAGAATAGAGAAGTAAGGACTGCTAACATGAACATTTGTATTTCTGACTCAATATATTTTGTGGATGCAATAAATAACCATAATGAAAGAAATGAGGAAAAATAATGTTTCTTTCCATTTTTCATTTTGCTTACCTTATGGGATTGATTGTTTTCTTTCCACAGACATGTACACTCAGACTCTGTTATAATTTAGGCCCTGATAAACAAAAACAGAACAGAAAAATACTCATAAAATCTCCATGAACATGTTTTTAAAAGTAATGAGGAAATACTAATTAATGGGTTTTGTGTGAGCAATTACAAGAGTTGGTGATTAGTCAATTAAAAAGAAAAAAGGAAGATGACAGTGCCCCATAAACAAGACAAATAACTAACTATGCAGTGAAACTGGCTAACATATGCTTAGTTTTTAAGAGCTTAAGGTTGACAAAATAAGCATCCAGGAAGGTAAGAAAGAAATCCTTAATTAAGGTACTGTCAAAATTAATCTGAACTCTGATGAAAAATGGCTAAGTGGACAAAGCTAGGATGGTGGTTGCTCTTGTGTATCACGAAGGGCCAAGCACACTGTTAATGCTTAATAAAATAATGATGTAAAAAAATCAGCTGCTAGCATTAGGAGTTAGCACTGGCAAATTGCTGTAGTTAGTGTGCAAGTTTTAAGTGTCTTAACTTGTTATTTTCATATGATTTTTAGATGCTGTTCACTTTCTCTTGTCAGGTTATTTTTCTGTCAGTTTAAAAGGTTGAATTAACTCCACCCTTTAGGTGAGGGAAACTGAGTGAATGACTGATGGGAGAAGGGAATTAGACGATGTGAGAAGTGTGGTATCACTCTTTTTTGGCAACAGCAGGTTGTCTCAGCTCTGTTATTGATCCATACACTCAGTCTGTGCTAAAACTGAGGGGAAAAAGCCTTGAAAGTCCCCTTCAGTAGTGTGACAAGGGCAAATAATGTAATTAGGTGTAAACAGGAGGTTATCAGTGGGGTAACAGATACACATCAAACCCATTTTTGATCAGGCGCGGAAGAGAAGTGTGAAAGGAGTACAGAACAAACTAGGGATGCCTGCAAGCCTGAGACTGTAGATGCCATGCATTAGAAGCTATAAGTGATATTTTGGTTATTTCATACAGAGAATAGGTATTCAGTTAAAAGGGGCATGGGTACAGGAGATCCAGAAATGGTATATGTAATCAAGGAAACCAGAACTGTTAAACAAATGCATTGTCGTTGAGCTAGTGGCATCTCCTCCCCATGGAGAAGAATGAAGTACAGATTAGAAGTAATATAATGGAGTATAATACACAATAAATTACTTACAGAAATATCCATTCCAAAATTCTCAGTGAAAGCAGCTGAAGATAAAAGGAAACATTAAGCGGATAAACTTGCAGTCTTTAAGAAGAAGCATCAACAACCTGGGAAAAGGACACTAAACAAACATTTAACAGGGAATATAAGGCTTATGCATGAAGTTACTGGTTTGTGAGCTTGATTTAAACAGTGAGGAACAGAAGAGGAAGGCTAATCAAAGACACGATAGAAGAAAGTTTGGATTTAATGAAGGATGGAGGGCAAAGATTCACAGAGGGAGGATCACGCTTAAAATTTTCAATAAAGAGTATTTTTAGAGAATAGCCACAAGTGCTGACAGAGAAGCCTATAAACATGATTTACCAGGATTTTAGCAGAGCTTTTGAAATGGTATAGCACAAAAGACTAATCTGTTGGGTGAATAAGTACGGCATAGGGAGAGATACTTTCTTTGATTAAAAAAGAAAAGAAACACGATCTTGGGTACAAAAAGCATGAGAGTCTTGTGAATTGAGGCAGGTTGGTTTGGAGGGGTGTAAATAATGGAAAGCCTTAAGAATCATTATTTGCACCAATTTTGTTGAACTTATGCAGCATATCAGTAGGCTGGAAGAAAGAATAAGTAGTAAGGTGATGAAATTCCCTGATAGTACAAAACTGGGGAAATGTCAGAACAAAATAGGCAAGTGATAAAATACTGAATGATTTTGACAAGGAGGTGGAGCATGAGCCAATAAGTAGCATATGCAGCTCATTTTCAAGTAATATAATGAGGCTAGGGAATAGAAAAAAAAGAATGTATCAGTACCTCAGACAGTCAGAGGGCACAAAAGTGTACACAGAAGTATTTTCTGCATACTTTTGAAGCACTTCTGAATAGAACTGTAAATCCTCTAGCAGAGTTGTTATTAGTTGCAAATAAAATTCTGTTCACAGAATTGAAGTACCAATTGAAAATTTGTATTCCTGGACTGTTTATAAAAGCAGCAAAGTCTCATTTCGCATGACATGGACACACTGGGCACCTTTATAGAAAAGAAATTCAGAAAACTGCAGAGGGGTAAGTGAGGATTGGGACAATAATTAAAGGTCTAGGTGACATTAATTATTCAAAAGTTTAGGGAGACACATGCATATGCCCAATCCAGAGCTCTTTAAATGAAGTCACAGGGAAGATTTGAATGCTGGAAGCCTTTAAACTGGTTGTGAAAAGAGGAATGCAACAGGCACCCAATGGTCTTGTGAGACATTTGTCCAAGCAGTTATTCTTCTACAGTGATTTTGAATGGCCCCAGGAATGACTTGGGCCTCAGATTTACACTCAGCATGGAGGAGACAAATTGGCACTTAGGTTCTTGACAGGAGGGGCTTCAGTGAAGGATTATGGGCTTGATGATTGGAGAGTTTTTATTAAAAGACGAGATGATAATAATAATAATAATAGTAGTACGGAAAAGTTAAACCACGTTCTTAATCACATGTGCCTTTCTCCTCTGGAACAAATCCTCGGGAGTTTTTGCAAGACAGCAGTTTTGAACACTTTGCATCTTCTCCATTTACTAAACTGGTCCTGTCTGAGTCCATGCAGGAATGTACTGGCAAGAGCATTCTCTGACCCACCCTTGCTGATTTGAAATTGCTCTCTTACAGGAAATATGTGTCAGCTTTTTTTCTGTGTTTGTAGGGAAAAATGACAATATTGTCATTCTTCTGTCTCCTCAGGAGACTGACAGGTATCCTTTGGGAGAAGCAGCTGTGGCAGGTTAGGGTGTGAGTGCCCTTAACTGACCACTCTTCATTGTGTGGCATGGATATGCTGAGGGCAATGAGCTGGAGCAGCAGGGCCTGGATGCCTGCTCAGTCCTGCTGAGTCCTCCACACGCTGGTGGCTTGGGCGCAGGGGCAAGGGAGCTCAGCAAGAGTTCCCTGCTGCAAACAGCTGGAGCAGGACAAAGCAAGGATGGCTGTCACTGCCCTGAGCTCCTTTCTGTTAAAGCCATCTTGCTCTGCAAAGGCTGGAGATACTCAAGAGAAATTCTAATGCCTCCTTGAGTCGCAGTCCAATTCTCCTCCTGTGGTGTGTCACACAAGTGCTGCAAGGCTTCTTCCCTTCCTATCCAGGCAAGGGGCATGGAGCTGCAATACTAGGGTTCTTTTCTTTCTTATTCCCCCAAGTTTCCCCCTTTTGGGAACACAGTGTGAGGAGGGGCTGGGTCTCCCCCCAGATCTCATCCTAGTAGGGAATTGGGATCAGCCGTGAAGCACATCAGGACCCAGGAACTCCTGCGAGTAGTTATGTGTCCCATGGTTCTGACAAAGCTTGTGAGACTAATGTGCAACTTGCAGCAAACAACGACTTCCTTAGAATGTGAAACATATGGAAATAAGTATGTGGGGTTTGTTCAACATGGTGTTAAAACGATTGGGTTTGATCACTTTGAAAATCTAGGAGTAAATGGAATTTACTGAGTATGCTTTTAAAATGAAAACTTAATCATGCACAAGTTTAGACACTTTGAGATGAGTGTTTATTGAGCTAATAAAAGTTGATGTCAACATTTTAGAGTATGCTTGGAAACAAAAAAGAACTAGTGCTTGATCAAGCAGCAGTCACATAAACAATCTTCTCTTCATGATAAAAAGAAAAACTCTGTGTGTGATTCTGCAAATATGTCAGATCATTTTGAACAGGCTAGTAAGTGCTAGTAAATTATTATTTTTTGTTGTTGTCAAATCACTTTGCTTTTTAGCATTTGACTTCAAAAAATCCCCAACCTTTGTATGTGTTGTCTTTATGTACATCAGTCATAATTTTGCTGACAATTCTTGACATGCACTCTGCATTGCTCTGCTAACAAGAGAAAAGACCAGCCATTACATTTATGTTTCTTTGTTTTTCAACAAAGTCACATATCAGGAATAATGCTAGGGGTATGCTAATAAACAATACATAGTGGCAGTCATCAGGGAGCAAGAAATATTTTCTAACTAGTTCTAAAGGGAAACAATGTTTTTTAAAAAGGGAGAGTGATTGTTATTTATGCAATATTGTTATTCTATATGTCAGCATCAAAAAGCATCTTGTAAAGAGCTTAGCATAATAAATCATTGATTTTGACTGTCATTATTTAGAGGTCTTTGCTAGATCTAGATGTAGTGCAGTAAGGTTAAATTTACCAATATATAATAGGAAATCCTTAGACTGAATCTGATTTTCTACCAATGATACCAGAATTGTCACAAGAACAAAAAAAGAGAATAAGTATTTTATCTTTAAAAACAGCTGTCTTTACCAATAATAACAGTAACACTAAGTCAAAGCAGATGTGGTTTCTTGGTGCCCATTGATTTTTGGTTGTCTACATAATGATTTAACTTGCCTAAATTTTGAAAAACTAAGTTTAATTTAAAAATAGCAAAAAAGGCTTATCGTTGTTTCCACTATGAAGAGACACAGCACATTTTATTGTCATCGAGAAAATTAAAATATCCTCTGTGTATGTGAAGCAATGGGAGATTTGTAAAGAGGAGCCCACAGGAACACTTAATTTCAGAGTTGACTTTGATTAGTCACTAATTTTTCAGTTAACTTGGTAAGGCAAAAAAACATATGCTTTATATTCCTGCCTACAGGCTTGAAGTAGAAAGATACTTAATAGATGGCCACTTTGTCTGTCAGGGACTGAGCATCTAAATTTAGATGCTGATAAAAAATCCAGCAAGTTTTTATTACTGTTTGGAGTCAGGTAAAAAAAATCCAACACCTTTAAAAAAATATAATTGATTATACCAGCTGCATAAAACTTTTCACAAGTTAAATATATACAAGAGAGGCTGTATTTTTGATGTACGTTATCCAGTGAACCCTATTTCTTCTCCAACTAATATATGGGAAATCTGCAATTTAATACATCTGTGCCAGCTTCTTTTGACTTTACATTCTTTAAAAAATATGTGTTTTTCTGTGTTTTTTTCTTCTTATTTTTGCTGATGTAGGCAAGGTGCCTGTGGCTGTTCAGAAAGATCTGTGTCTCTTGAGTTACTGCATTGATGTGGCAGTTCAGGGCTTACCTTGACAGTATTGCATCTTCAAAACAAGAATTGAGCTCTTCAGGACTGTTACCTTAGGACTTGAGTCCTTGATACTACAATTATGCCATTGAATAATGTTATAAATCTGGCTTGTCTCATTAGATGCCTGGATAACTGCAGATTTTAAATCTTATGAGGGAAAAAACAACTTTACTTTGAATACACTCTTAGTTTTCACTTTTAAAACAGTGCTTTCCAATATCAACTCTCTGGCCAATTCAGATCAAGAAAATAATCAAAGAAAATGCAGTTACATTTTTAGGATGTTGAAATGTCTTGGATAAGTTATATACCTTGTAGAAAAGGGAAAGAGCAGATCTTATTTTGAAAGACAACAAGACAGAAATTAAAAATGTATTCTGTGCACTGAATTGAGCAGACAAATGCATTTTCTAGTTTATAATGAAATTTGAGCTGTATACACCATAATTTTTAAGTAAGTCAAGCCCAATCTAATGTGGCCAGAAGGCATGGTCTCTGGCTAGTTTCCAGTCAGGCTTCCCAGTTTTAGTACAGGCTTGCCAATAGATATTATTGAAGCAAATGCCCTGATATAGGGACTTTTTGTCCAGACTAGCTGGGAGGTTTTCCTCCTTGAAAAATGGCAGTCTGATGGATCATTTAAAATGTGTGGTGCAGAGGAGATTCTGCAGCCCCACTGAAAATGAGAGAAACATATTTCTCATTTCTGTGTTCTTTTCCTGCCTTCTGCCTTGTTCTGTAATGGATCGAATCCATTGGTGTAAAATGAAGGATCCACATTGATTTCAGTGTTGTTTGGCTTACATCCCATACATCCACATTCCATTTTGCCTTCCATGAGCGTGAAACTGATGCTTTAGTAATACTGATGTGTTCATGTAGTTAGGAAGTTGACAACAATCTCTACCAAGTTTCAGAAAACTCAAATGAAAGGTACTACATAATCTGCAGAGTGTTATTGTTTTAATATTAATAATTAAGCCTTACTGAAAGCATTGATGGAGAGCTTTAAATGACTGCTGTGAACTTGGTATTTTGAGTTATAATGAAATCATTACAATTGTATGTTTGAGTTAATTTTATCTACCCTTGTTCCTTTAGAAGAAGACCTACCAGTGCATCAAATGTCAGATGGTTTTCTACAATGAGTGGGATATCCAAGTTCATGTTGCAAACCACATGATTGGTAAGTGAGCACTAAAATTTCTCAAAGACAAATAGCCATTTTTCTTACTCCTTATCACCATTGTCTCTAAAATTAAACAGAGTTAAGGAGAAATTAATTGTGGATCCATAAATGATTAACCTAGGCATGATTGATTTTTTTTATTCATATTATTAGACTTGATAAAGCATTAGCATATTTTATTTTCTGCAAGGGCTAGTTTAGACTTCTGCAGAGAATTATATATCCACTGCCAGTCAAAACACAGGTGATTAGCAAATTAAACTTCTAATCATTTTTGCATTATTGAAAACAAACTAACAGGAATGGTTAATGAACTGGATGTTAGCTTTCCGTGGAGTTTTAGACAGGTTTTAATTTCAGAAGTTATTATGGTAATGACACTACTGTGTACTTCTCAAGCACCTCAATACCAAAATCAAAACTGGTGAGTTTTTGTCATTAGGAAACATAAATAATTCAAATGGCCATAAAATAGTATTGTTTGTTATGTTTGAGCAGTCTGGAAAAAAATCCTAAATGTATCTGTACACAATTAAATCCTATAAATTATTTGAAGAAGTAAGGAATTGTAGTATACAGTAATGAAATACACTCTTTAAGGTACAAGTATTTAAAAAAACATCTTTTAGAATTCCTGAATCCTGATGTTTACAAAGCTGTTACAGTTGTAAATTGGAATAAAACAAAAGCTGCTTTTTCTTTGATATTCATATTTTCCTATTATTTGCTGATTCCCCCAGGTTTACCCATAATGTTTTCAATTTGGTAACTACTCAGTAATAGCACTAAGAGTTCTATCAGCCAATTAAATTTATCAAGCACATCATTTGCTCACTAATAAGATAACATTGACGGGATTGTCTCCTGGCTTTTTTTTTTTTGTCTTTTTTCTGAATTTCGCTTTTCAAAACAGAGATTAATACCACTGATTTTTTTTACTGCTTCTCTTACACTGGTTTTCTTGCTAAAATAGCAGAAAATCTTACAAAGCATAGACCAAAAAACATGGTAGAGACGCTGGTAATTACTTATCCAACAGAAGAGAATTTGCTTGATTTTTCCACTTTCAAGTTTGATGGTAATATTTTCTTTTCTTTCGAGGTAACATGCAGATTTCTTCCATGAACACTTAGCAATTTGGCTGCACTGTAAAAGAAAGTTATCTGCCAAAACTTAATGCCCTATTTCTGTGGGTACTTTATTTAAGTTGTTACACATTTAGAGCATAAACATTTTATATTTTTCATAAAAATGAACAAATGGAAATGACAAACTGGTTTTGTAAAGGAGGCAAAAAATTTGCCTGTTAGGTTAAGCCTTAGTTTTGATATCTTGTGGTTTTGGGTAGAAGATAATTTCAGCTGTTTCAGAGTATTCAATCTGTGTCAGTAATGGAATTTAAAAGTAGGGTACTAACAACAGAATTCACCATTTCTGCTGTTTTGTTTGAGTCCAGTGTTTGAAATGTTCCTAATTGTAGCATACAGTGATGCTGAAACTTGATGGGGAATATGGGCACTGTTTATAAGGGATGATGCTGGAATTGATGATGTGTTTGCTTGCCACCCTCTTCCCAGTTGCCACACAGTTTAAGAATGGGAGCTCACTTGTTTCATTAAATACTAAGATTTATTTTCCCTCTATTTGCTGGATGAGTTTTACTAAAGAGTCAGAATGGGAGGAGCAAAATGGGGAGAGAGTCAGTAAAGCAGGACAAATCCATTTAGCTGACTTCAGCCTGCAGATCTGAAAAGACTTATTTTCTTAAACTGAGCTATTAACTGCCTGTGTTTAATTTCTTAAAGCTGGATGAGGTTGAATGAGAATCTTTTAAAAAATATTTAATTGTTTTGTCTCTCTTCTATCTAATCATGCATGATATTACTTCATGACATAACCATAGTGACACAGATTTAAACGTGCTTAATATAAAATCTTACCAGTGAAATAAAGGAGCTTGCAAAACATGCAGGGAGATTTGCCGGTCATGCGTGTGGTAATCTGTGTTCAGTGGAAGATTCTTATCTGCACTGCCAGACTTAACAGTGCAGCTCCTAATGATGTAGCCTCGATTAAGCAAATGCGAGGGGATTTTGTGTTGGGGTGGAGTGAAAGGAATATCAGCGATCTGGAGAGTTTTGAATGTGACCTCGGAATCGAAGCACAAGGAAAAATAATTTCTGATCTCCAATTCGGTTAGTCTTCTCACCACTAATTGGATTTTTTCCTTAGCTATCTTTCTAATTTCACTCTCCTCCCTCCCCTTTAATTTATATCATTGTTCACAGGCCTTTTTCCAAGACCACATTCTGTCTAGAAAGAAAGGTTCAAGGGGTCACATAAAACTGTTTTTAACCAGCCTCAGTTTATGTACATCTGTAGGTATTTTTACAGAATTTATACATAATACAGAAAACATGCACACAAACACATTTGTGTGAATATATATGATACATACCTGTAGTCACCTACATGCGTATCAATATGTAGATTGAGAAATATATCAGATTAAGCACTAGAGTGAATATTGGCTTGTTGACACAGCACATTAAGCAAACAAAAAAATATGGTTTCCTAAACAGATTGGTCCCTCCCTTTTTTACATGTATCTGATAAAATGTGTCTTCTTGCCCTGATTTCCTAGTAGGGGATTGGCAGAACAGGGTGTAGTGTCTTTGATTTTTTGGGAAAAGGAAAGTAAGGAAGCTTCAGGAAGACACAGAGAAAGGAAAGAGTTTAAATGCAAGAGAGGGGGAAGTTAATGTGGCAAGGCAGGAGTTACAAGTCAAATGGTGTGATAATCCCTAGATCAGATGTATGGTCAATAAATGCCTTCACAGAGATCATTGCATAGTGTCAGGAACTGTTATTTCCTCTCACAGTAAAACATTCCCATTGTCTGTGTTGTGGCTATTGATGGGTTTAGTGTCTTCTTACCTGAAGGACTCCACAATCATAATTCAGAGAAAAGAGAAAAGGGGAGGTACCTGGGACATGGGGCAAATGTGAAAGTGGAAAGTCATCTGCCAAACTCCACTCAGAAATGAGTGGGAACCGCTGATAGAGATAATGCTCAGCCAGCTGAGGGAAACAGTTGCTGCTCAACATCATGATGCAATCTGAAAGCCTGGAGAAGTTGATGGTGTCCCATCTAATCACTGTGCCCCTTGCACATGATCCTAATAAGTAAACCGAGTTCATGTCGCTAACATCCACAGAGAGAAGTTGCATTATGAAAGGTCACTGAGGCAAAGCTATACTTATAAAACCCCAGTGTGAAACTTAGGCTTTTAAATAAGGCAACTGGAATTACTTTGTTGGCTAAAATAGCTCCACTGAGGGTAGGTATTTTTAGGTTGTATGTATGTGTGTGTTTTTGTCTAATCAAATATAATCTCAACTAGACATTTAGCAGGGGAGGAGGGATTAGAGGCTATTTGAAAAGCCTCTTACTCTTCTTTGTTAGGAGAGTATATAGCATTTTTTCAGATTTTATTATACATTTCAATCAATTCAACAAGAGGGATTATGCCACCTAATGGAAAATAAAATCTGCCGATGACCCAGTCGAGTGTAACCTTAAGTATCTTTGACAACAATGCAATTTGCATTATACAAGTTATGTAATAAAAAGATGTTGTAGGGGCAGCTTTCCTTTAGTAACTACACATTTACTACTTCCAGAACTTTCCATTTTAGAACTGTTCTGCAGTATTTAATCCAGTCTTCCCAACATCTTCATGATGGGACAGTGCAATAAGCCTTTTCCTTTGAATGGATGAGGACAAAGAAGCATAGAAGTGGAATCCCTTGCTTGCATTAAGTGAGCAAAGTTTGACAGTTCTGACTGCCAGATCTGTCCACACATTTCCAGACACTGTGTTTCATCCAGCAGAGCCTGTGTTAGCTTAAACTACACACTGAGTCAGGCTAGGCTAGGGGATGCTAGCAGACAGGAATGCAAAATGTAGGTTTTTTTAAATACATCCTGTGTTTTGGCATTATTTTGGACCTAGACGTACGTATGTACTTTTGTTTGGATGACTGTAAGGATGATTGCCAAATTAAGACCTATCTGTTGGTGTGTGTATTGAAATTTGTGGGTGAAACAGTTTCCAGCTTTTGGGTGGGAAAAGAGGCTTCATATAGATTTAGAAAGTGTTGGCATAAATGGTATTTCTTCATTTGTCTTTCTTCTACCTTTTCTATCTGGGTGGAATAGCACTTTTAGCAGCTTCTTTGAGAAAATTCTATTTCTGGGTACACAGTGTCTGTGTAAAAGAAGTGTTTGAGCATTCCTTTGTTTTCATCACATAGTTTACAGTTGGCATTTGACCTGAGAGAGTATGAAAAGAGTCTGCAATTGTTTGTGTTCTGTTTGATGCACTCTGCTGCTCCTCCTTTTATTTTCACTGTTATTTCAAGCAGACATGCTAAACATTGTTTCATCTTCAACTCATTCCTTTACATCTGTAGTATCTGATGCAGTTCGGTGTAAATAGACTAAACAGGTGCTGCAGCAGTTGCCTAGGATTTTGAACAAATGTATATACAGCATGGCTCAGAACTGGGGGAGTTCAGGAAAGGAATTACTCCATATAAAATTATGGGGCTCAACAGCAGTAGTGTAAATTTTTAAGTGCTCTGAGTAAAGTGCTGTTAGGCGTGAGATAATGTAAAGAGATGACATTGCCAAGAACTATTTATGAAGAGCTTAATTTTTTTCACTCTGATAATTCTTGACCAATAATTACCAGCTTCTAATTATCTATTTTAGTTAGAAAGAAATTTCTATCACTATGGAGGTTGGCATTGCAACTAGCGCATAAATCCCCAAAGAGGTAAATGTGTTCCAAACAGCCACAAACAACTGTCTCATGAAACATAGTGAGCAAATTGCGAGCCGCTGGCTGTGCACAACAGAGCAGCACATTTACCATTGAGGACTGATCAGGCTGACAAAGAGAATGATAAAAGGGGAAACAGCCACAATCTTTGTAGTTTGCTGATACTTTTGTTGATGGGGAAAACAAGCCCCAGTGTCATAGCAAGAACCACTGCCCCTCTGAACAGCTGGGGAGCAAAGGGGAAGGATTTGGTATCTTTTTGAAGCCCTACTTTTGACAGTTTCTAAATATGTCATTTCTGATATGTAAACAGACTTTTCTTTTCTTAACCTTTTCAGTATCATGTATAAAACCCATTTTGTGAAGTCTGTTGTGGAGGGTTTGTCTCTGAGTGAAGGATGTTATGTGACATTGAGCAGGAAAGCAGGTGTGAGCAGGAGGAGGAAGTGAAGGGAATGGAAAAAAAGGTACTGAGCACTAAAGTTAGAAAGCAAATGGGAAAACAGGATGAAACAATCCCACAGCTGACTAGAGGAATTCTAGTTTACACCAGTAAATAAATATTTCATCAAATCCCAAATTACCAAATCTATGCTGAAACAATTGGAGTTTAAAAAGAAGGGTATATAGAAAATGCAATCTAACATTTTAACTTCTCTGCAAAGAAATTTTACAGCTGTGTTTTAAAATAACAAGTAGTATGTAACCATTAGAGGATGTAAAGACACATTTTGGTGCAAGTCATGATTTTCAATTTTTTCAGCAACAATGATATGTATAAATGCTTGTGTGTTGTGTGGATGTGCATGTTTGTGTTATGCATGTATTAACCGCATGCATAATAAACCTATACAGATAAATCATCTTATTGCCTCACATTTGTGCAGTGTACATTATGGTACGTGGGGACAACATCACTGATGTCAAGACAAAGGAAATACCTCAATCAGCTTTCTGGAAATCAGCCCAAGATAATTCTTGTATGGTTGTAATAGCATGTGGCATTCACACATTCTATTATTTGTCTAATGCCTAAGGTCATTAAAACCCCATGATTTTCCTTTCACTTATGCAGAAAGCTGTGCTGAGCTACTAATACTTGTTGCACCACGTTGACCTCAAGTAATAAATCTTCAGAACGTCAGTTTGATCACTCTACAGTAAATCTGGTATTGTAAAGTCCCTCTTAGCTGAGATTTGGAGAAAAAGGATCCAAATATATAGATCTACATTCTAGAGGAGGAAGGAGGTGAAGGCTTTCTTTTGTTAGTCTTTTTTCACTGGTTTTTTGAGTAGCAAAAAATTGAAATTGTCAATTTATAATGAAGAGAGTAAATTATTTCCTCTTAGCAATAGGAAATAATTTGAATGCCTAGGAATCTGCTGTTTACAGGCAGATCTGACAAGAAGTCATATAAAAGTTAGAGAAAACTTGGTCACCTTGTCTGCAAAATAAGGAGATGTAATTGAAATACCCAGGAAAAATCAGCATTTGGAGTTAAATATGAGAAAATGTAGGTTTATTTCATGAGGACCTGGGTTACAAAATAGGCAAAATCTGGGCTGTTTAATACTAACAGGAAGCTACTCTCCTGTGAGCAATGCTGGCTTATTTGAAAAGCCCATAAAGGGTTTCTGCATGGACCATACAAAAGGGATACTTTCTCTTTAATAGCCATCTGTACAGGAGAGATGAGAAGTGGGCCAGGTCATCTCTCCTCAGCTGTCATGATATTAACGTAGGTAATGGAGCAAGCTCTGCGTTCTGCTGGGTGTTGTTTTTCATAGATGTTCATCGATTTACACAGATAATTCTATTTATTTCTTAGAGTTGGTCCAAGCAAACCAGGCAGAATAACAAACACCAAAGCATTTCAAATGACTTTATCTTTGTTGTTTTGTAATGTAACTTTTGTCTAAAAAATGGTGTCACACCTACTGTGCAGATGGCTGCATGATTTGTAAACCAGCCAAAACATTTAAACAAATGTGTGATCTGGGGATAGATTAAATAAAGGATAAAATGGAGTGTGGACCACAAATTCTAATAATCAGATGATTTTAAGTTGTGTGTGGTGTGGAGCGATGGTAGCGGTGATAGCAGGGAACGCTTGCCAATGACAGCAAGGTGCCTTACAGATCTCAGGATGGAGCCTGTGGCCTAGTAGGCCTCAGTTTGAGAGCTGCACATTTGCTGTACAGCTGGCAGCTCTGTATGGGGACATCAGATAAAACTTATGTAAAATGAAGTGTTATTGCTTAGTATGAAATTGCGTGGGGAGGGAATTTGCAGACAGTAACTGAAAACAGGATTCATGGTACCAATGAAGCAGACTGTAAATATGAAGAGGCTTTAATTATCTGCGCAATTTAACAAAAAATTCAGGATGTATTCGGAAGTGGCAAAGGCAGCTGTACACACGTTCCAGCAGCACCATTCACTGGGCTGCAGGTTCTGTCTGTCACCTACTGGGGCTATGGGTGCCCCATCCCTGCCACCCCCTGTCCCCAGGTGCTGGCTTTCCCCACTGAGCCGCTCTGCTTGGAGCTGGCACTTCCTTTCTGGGTTTGAAGCAGAAACAGATCCTTGCTTTTTGAAACAGCTTTCAGGAAAGGCTCTCCAGGCTTTTAAAATCACAAATGGTTCATCCAGGACACAATCTGCAAGCAACCATGAATCCTTTTTTTTTTTTTTTTGGGATGGGGGAGAGCAGGAAAGAATGGGGGGGCTTTGAACCTTGGACTCAAAAATTTTAAGAAAATAAAATGCAATTGTTGTATTCTTAAATAATATTAGCAGTAACACTCATAGTAATATTAATAATAATACTAAAAAGAGCATCTGAAAAATGCCCGTAATTCAGGCTGGAGTTCATCCTGTAAGGAAATGAAGCAAAGTGCATGGAAGGTTTAGATTTTCCTGCAAAAGTGCCTGTGGCATGAATAGCACTCGATGGACAGGATGCTATGGAAAAGCAGTGCCAGGCAGGATGAAAGTTGTTCCCTACCCGATTCTCCTCCGAGCCATGGCAGTGATACGCTGTGCGTGTCAATACTTAGGCACCACAGGCTGAATTAATGGCAGGGTGTCAGCCTTCCTTTTGTTCTCTGCTGACCATTTGCACTGCGGGCTTGCTCGGGAGCCATAGCACCTTCCTTCGGCCGCGTTTGGCTGCCGGCACCGAGGGCAGCCTCCCCATCACCTTTCCAAACCACCCCTGCTCCGAGCAGGGGAGCCTCCCATTCTTTCGGGGAGCTCATCGCAAGGCTTCTCCCCGCGATGTAAACATGGGAAGCGCAACAAAATAAGCCAATATGGAGAGTGGGTGTCGAGCTTGAGCTGCTCATATTGTTGCATTTGGTGAGCTGACGGGGTTTCGTAGGTCACCTTTAGAATTATGCCTATGACAGCAGTAGCTACCTGCCAAGATTGCAAGGTATCTCACAGCTCTCAGGATGGAGCCTGTGGCCTGGTAGGCCGCCGTTGGAGGGGCACACATTTGCTGTACAGCTGGCAGCACTGTATGGGGCAGCAGTGTGGGCTGTTAGGGAGCTGGAAAGGAGACAAGCATGAAATTTCCTCTAACCCCAACTCTGTTTTTCTGTACTGTTGGCTGCTTCTCAGTTCCTTGACAAAAAAACCAATCAGGCACCCTTTAATCCGCCTGTGATTACCAGTGGTATAAAAAGAGAAGCATAATGAGGAAAAATGCCTCGTTTTGTTGCCTTCAAAAGCCAACAAATTGGAGTTAACTTGACAGGAAGTGGCTTAATAATTAGATTATTTATTTATTCCTGACACATATCCCCCTGTTACTAGTCTCAGGAGATCCTGTAGATGGTACGATTTTCAAGCTGCCATTACTTCGCTGTCTTCTGTGAACAAAGAAGCTACTGTCTATCAGTCAATTAAATGCACTCTTTAAGCAGAGGCTGAGAAGTCCTCAATGGATAGAGCCCTGGGACACTGTGGCTGATGATTCCTTTCTCTGTACTGTACATCACACTCTCAACTACGGTCCCCACAGAGATGGAATAAAGTCATGCATTAAAATATCACTTGTTGATTTGTTTGCTAATGAAGAGCCATTGAAATGTTTGTGTGTTTCTGTGGCAAAATTGTTGATAAAAGGACTACTTGCTTGCATATCTTACTTCATCTTCAGGAAGTGCTTATTTAAGACTTACTAAAATTAAAGTCAACAAATTAGGGAAAAAACAGAGAGATGGATAATATTGGTTTACTTGCAATTCACATCAATGTAAATAACACTGAGGACAGCAAGAAGAGAGAAAGGGGAATAATAGTACTTCAACCATGTCTGTTATCATTTTCTTCATTAGTAAGAATAAAAATCTCTGATCTTTTTTTTCTAGTACAGTAGTGAGCACCCATTTCAAATAATAAAAATGCTAAAGTATCCATTTTAAAATTAACCTGGACATGTAAGAAAAGGGGGAGGGATTGGGGGGAGGGGGGAGTGTGGGGTGTGGGTTTTTTTTAATGAAAAATGTGAAACTTTTTTCTGTTCTTTGCATTTCTTTAAATATGCCAAGTTAGCAAAAGCTTCCATTATTTAGGGATTATCTGTGTGCAGCAAGTTAGCCTCTTAGCTGAGAAAGGTACAACCATGCCAAGATAGTTACTAATGCTGGTTAAGGGTGCATGCTTAATGCAAAATCACCAAAGTTATTTGAAGCTGGGGCTTAATAATACTCCCTGTCATCCCCCCCACCACCCACCCCTATCTACCCATCGGGCTTCTTAATGGGATTTCATCATCTCTGCCCTTCCACCACTCTTCTTCTACCTACTAATAGCTCAAGTCAACAAAGTGGATGGGTGTGGACCACATTTTCTGCTCTGGGCAGGAGAGAGGGAATTTGGTTTTGGTTTTTTTTTTATTTTACAGAAGTTGATATATATGTATATCTGTCTTCACACTGGAAATCAGTAATTGGCAACCTCCATCTAAAGCTGATGCAGGTCTTATGCTGCTCATATTAATGAGCTGTATTTGCTCTGAAGAAATACAGATAGTGCTGCAGCAGGTCTCCAGTAACCTAGCTCTGTTCTGAACTTAGCATCTGTGTGGCCATTTGCACCTACATATAGAGCCTCTAAGTGCTATTATACACACACACACACACATATATGTATGTATATTTATTTTGTATATAGAGAGTCACTGCTTCTATGATTGTTGTTTTCAATGAACTTAACAACAAGCTATAGGGAATTAATTCACACCAGCCTCAATTGGAGTGTTTCTTATTCCTATCCTGTTATTCCAACTCATTTTATTAGAAAAAGCTTAGATACTCAGAGGTGTTCTATAATAGAAAATGAATTTGAAACCCATTCATTAATTGGTGATTAATACATTTCAGGATTAGTTTAAGCAAGGCCCTACCTCCTGCCCAGTCAAGTATGGTCTGGTTAATATCCAATTATCTGCACCTTCGTACTTATTATGTCTTAATATTTCGGATATGATAACCAGAAACTTGAGAGTAATGCTAATGAGGAGCATAGAACAGGAATTAACCGGTGACACTCTCAATGATCCTTCCTGAGGAAAGTAACTCCTTCAATCTCCTCAGCACAGTGGCTGAGCTACCACCCCACTTTCCATAAGCACTGCTTTCAATTCAGCCCTTATGGGAGCTTAGAATTATATTTGTGTTAAAATTCTTCTTTTTGCATGCCTCACAGACCATCTATGGCCAAAAGATACGCTGCACATCCTGTTTCACTTGTAGAGTTACTTTCTTTAAGTGGAGCCAGTAGAAAATCAGCAGTAAAGTAAAATAGTGATACCTACTTTAAAGAAAAGCTATTTTGCAATTGAATGCATCCTTTTCTATACATGGGTGTATGCACGTGTATATTTAAACTGAACTAGAAATCATGTCCTTCAGCTTGTAAGACTGGTGCTTCAGCAACCAGTAAACTAGATAGACACATGTGTGAAATACAAAAATTAAAGTCCCCTAATTCATAAATGTGAAAGGTAAATATTCCCAAACTAAAACTTTTCATGCACAAAATTGTCAGGCCCTTAGCATTCAATCTCAGGATTCTAGACTGTGCAGAAATTATTATATATCCTTCTAGTGAAACATGCAAATAAAACCATTGCAACAATGTATCATTACTTCATCAGAAATGAGTAATTCTGTCATGTGGCCTGAAACTAACATACCTATAGAGGTAATTTCAATATATAGAAAGAAAGGAAGAAGAAACATTCCTTTTTGTAAATTTTCTTTTTCTTAACTAAGCTGCTGTTTGAATATGTTGTGCAACTCAGGACATTATAAGAAGCCCCAGAGGAAATGAAGCAGTGGGCAGAATGAAGGCAACTTGCTCAAAAGTGCAAAGCTACATTGCACATTATTTTTATTACATGAATGTAATCTGATAGTTATGGTACCTATCCGAGAGACTTTACAGAATATGCTATTCACAGTATATTGGACAAAGCTTAGTTCAAAACACTGCCTTATTCACTGTGTTTATGATGAAAGGTGCCAGCCTCATGTTTAGATTAGACTGAATGATAAAAGGAATAGTGTATTTGTGTAATCAAAAGCAATCATAAGGCACATGTGCAGTGGCCAGAGTTAAGGATATGCCTGTAACATCCTGTTTTGGCTTTCATTTTCCAGTGCCTAGCTACACAATTCAGATTTTCTCTCACACAGAACTTTATTAGTGTTGAAGTTCAGGACCTCAGCAGTATATTCTTAATTTCTAGCTGTTTGGCTAGGCACCCTTTTTCCCAACCCTCTCACAGGCAACCATCACAATGAACCCACTGTGCTTCTGGCTTCATTGCTTTTCAGTGCACACCTATGCAAGTACCAAGACATTGGATAACAGTGCAAAAAAATTCTCCACCCCCCCCCCACCAAGTCCCCAGATGAGACTCCTGCAGAGCACTGTGTAATTTATTGAACAGCTTGGGAGATGTTGATGTTTACTACCTCGTTCAATTAGACATTCAGAGACAATGCAGCCCTCCATTTCCTTCAAAGTTTGGTTAAAAAGCCTAACCCAAATATCACTTAGTGCAAAGTGTGATTTGAAAACTGTCATAACATGATCAAATCAAAACCAATTTTCACCAGAGCAGTTAAATACTCATCTCTTCAGATGAGTGACACTTCCCTGCCAAATTTGAACTTTTAACCCACACTGCTCCTTGTGTGCTGTTACTCTTCAAGTCTGACTTAACAGGGATGTTATTCTTAAAATCTTTTGATAAAAATATAGCTGAGCTTAAAAAAAAAAAAGACTAAAATGAAAACAATAGAGAAATATAAAGAAATAAATGAAAAATTAAATAAATAGGCTTGGGCAGAGAGCTAGTCTAGAAAACTTAATGTTAGGGATACTTCTTAATAATGGCAAAATTCTCTACTTTTACCTGCTTCTGCATTTGCACTAGTGATGGAGTATGCCTAGCAGTGCAGACCAGAATTGTACCGCCAGGAAAAATCCTTCATGGTGGTGCATGGGAATAAATTAGGTGACAGAAAATAGGACTCTAATTTCTATGATATGTCACCTAGGTTATCGTATTTTACATCAGCTGCCGCTTTTGTGCTGCATGTGCATCTCTTTCAAGCCTTGTGATAGGTCCTCCAGGCCAGTCTTTCTGTGGGCTGCTAATTTTCTTTGTCTCCTTAAGCTAAAGCTTCAGCAGGAGAAGGTTTCTTCTCTGACAAGAGAAACACTGATCACAGTTCAGCTAGCCTTTTTTTCTTAAACATGTCCATCTCATTCATCTCCCTAAAAGCAGATTTGGAAGGCTCTTTGACTCTAGCCGTTATGTCTCACAAATACAGTTAACTTTTCATAGTATTACATCGTCCCTTTCTCTCCTCTTGCTTTATGGCATTCTCATTTCTTGTTTGGAGGGGAATTCCTCTTTTTTTCTAAGTATTGCTTTCACATCTTTTCTTGACAGGCTACAAAGACAATTTTCATTTCAATGTGTCAAAATGGTAGTCAAAATGGGTTCAAGTCTGTGGTGGTTCCAGCATTCCTGGTGGCTTCTTTGCTAGCCTAGAATAAGTCACTGAAATGTGAAATGGAGACAGTACTTAGCCACAGAGACTTTTTTCAAGACAAATTATTTAATGTACATTCCAGAAGGAAAAGTACTATAATGCTGTAAATAGCAAGCCATTAAATCATTTGTGTTTTTTATTATCTCTTGGCTAATGGGGAATTCTGCTGCTTGCCTTAGAGCTCCCAAATTTGGTTCATATTTCCTATCCATTTCAGAGTGCAATTTAAAGAAAAATTGTTCCTCCTCTTTTACTGTATCATCACTCCTCACAGATGCTGTCCAGCTGATATCTGTTCTTGACATCACCTGCTCTACACAACAGAAATTGTCCATTTTTTCCCCAGTCAGAACCAGCTAACAGGAAGAGAGTTAACAGAAATTGTGATGGCTTCCATGAGTCAGTAACATTGTCTTACTGCTATTCAGAATTTTTCCTTTGTCACTGCAATTCTGAAAGTTGCTTCAAAGTCCATCTACTCTGCAGGTGCTGTACCCTACACAAATCTCTTCCTCAATTCCTATATATTCTCCTATCATATAAAAATTTTTCTTTTCTCCCTTACCTAAACCAGTTGAATTTCTTTGTCTTTCTTGGCTGTTGTTAATTTGCAAGTAGTTCTAGCTGTGCTTTTGTAATGAGTTTGAGGGTTCACACTATAAAATGTATTGTCAGTTTTTAGCGTCAATCTCTTATTGTGGCGTTCAGCTAAGTCTTGTAAAAATGACACACTTGTGCACCTTCAGGAGAGTTTTAATTTTTCAGTATTCTCTGCTGAAATTACTTTTTTTTAAATCTATGATTGTGATTCAGTACCAGCTATGGCTGGCACCACAGATCCTGTAGCTTTAAATAGTGTGCCTTAATATTGCCCCCTTTGTATGCTGTATTATAATGAAGCAACATCACTAAATTGCAGTGAAGGGTGATTGTTGCACGGGGATGACTACTACACCTTGGGGTCTATTTGCACCAGATTATTTCTTTATTGTTGTTATTACAACCCATCTTCTTTACTCTCTGGATACTAAACTTGCTGTTGGACATCCATGTAGCACAGGGGATCTTTAAAAACATTTTGGACATCAATTTGTCTCTTAGGTACACACCAATGACTGTTCAATTCCAGGCTCTGGTATCCTGTGTGGCTTTGCAATACTCGGTCTGTTCACATGACTTGCAGTGTTCTTCATTATTTGCTCTTAAAAAAAATTAGTTTGTTGCTGATAGAAGTGACAGACCTTTCTTGCTAACCAATTTCAGACAGGAGCAATACTAGATTTATAACAAGTGGAACATGCTTTTTACCTTCCTGCTATTCCCCATACATTTTACAACACAGAAGAGTGTAAGAATGATTTTGCTAGAGCTGTTTCCTTTCCTTTTGGCACTGTGTTCACATTCAAAGAAAGAATTATAGCAGTGGTGTCAGTTTATCATCCAGTGCCATGACCACAAGGAACCTTCTGCAAAATTCATTTCACTCAAGTAAGAAAAATTATTATTATTGTGAGGATACAAATATTTTAATAAAGACTTTCTTTTCAAAAATCTTTTCAACCTACAGGGATAATGTTTAAACAGTGGTTTCAGCAAGGTAAGAGTGCAGATTTCTGCCTTAGTTGTACAAGAATGAGCTTTCATCCATGCAGGCAAATTTTAACTGACTTGCCGGATGATAAAGTGTAGGATAATAATTTATTCTGTATATGTGGAGGTGAAGGAATTGTCTTGTGTTCTACAGCCACAGGGCAGCTCAGGAGACCACCACTGACACACTGGAGGTACAAACAACCATTGTCCACTCCCACATGCCCTCATTGCCTGATCACTTTTGATACATCGGGTAGCAACCTTCCTGTCCCCCCTCCCAAGGCAGCCTGGGGATTCAACAGCCCCTGCTAGTGCTCTGCTGAGGGGTGGACCTGGAATCTACAGCTCTTTGCATGGCTTGCACCACACCAGGGCTCCCAGATGTGCTGGCCTGTGGCTCTACTGTCTGCATTCTTTGGTGCTGTCCTTGCCAGGACTGTTGACCAAAAAACAGTGTCCCAAAGCATGAGTTTCACAAGGTCCACAAGCTCTCTTCTGTGTACCTGTGCCTGTCACACTCAGAAAAAGTTGTAAACGGACTTGCATGGCACCACAGTACATCTGGAATTGTAATGAAAAGGTCTCATCCTGAAAACATGCAACTATGCGTACGATTTTATTCACATGAATAAATGTCTCAGGCTTCCTTTTATACAGGAATAAGGCTGTATATGATCTCAAGTGTTTGTAAGACTGGAGCCTAAATTGCCATTCCGGGTGGTACTTTAACAACACGTTCTAAATGTGGAAAAAAATATGTGTCTTCTGTAATGAAGTCATCATCCCATTAAAACATCTTTTATCCCTCGGTGATACCAAACACAAATTTTGAGCTGTAATTTGGAGTTTTTCCATCCTTATGAAAATAGCCCCTTTTTCTCATTGCAAGGCAGCTTTTTTGTTTTTTTCAGTTTCTTCTTTAGTTTAATACTGTAGCTGGGTAGCATTCCCATTTAAATCCAGAATTAGATCTGACACACCTTGCATTGAACTATCAATTCTTTTAAAACTGACGCCAGTTCCACACTCCTTGGTCGTACAAACTTCCGATTATGGGCCAGAGAGCATTGATTTTTAGCTGTCATTTCTAGCACACACACTGTAGAACTGAAATTTAAACCTTAATCCACTCTATAATACAATTAATTTTTAATGTGGAGTAATACTAATTGAAATAGCCTGAATTTAGTAAGTCACCACAAGACATTTTCAAAAGCAGTAGTCTCCACTGAGAGCTGGAAGGACAGATAATCATTGTTTCAGTGTTTACAGAATAAATGCATACTCTGCAGGCAATTCCATGCCAAGAGATTTTTTCCTTGTTAGTTTATATTAATATATTTCATTGTGGATTCAAATCTTTTTTCAGTGATTTCTACTGAAATGCATCTGTTGTTTTGAAGCAAGTTATTTTGATTCTGTTGTAGTGAAATGTTTATTTTTGTAGATCATTTTCAGTCTTACAGCACTTTTTTTAACACAACTGTCACTGTATTATGTAATTATCAAATACATTGTGATGTTCAGAGAAACGAATTCAATTTTCTACTTATAAAATGGTCAGCCATGCAGTTTCTATGTATGATAAACCAAAGTTGCATGTTCTCTACCTGACTCTTTTTTCCCTTAGGTTTGCCTTTCATATAAACAATATATCTTGTGCCATCCTGACTTCACTGCATCACTTCTAATTTTCAGATGTGATCCCTTCAGATGTGACCTCTTCAGATGTTTTAGTGGGGAGAATGGAGAGGGAATTTAACTGCAGAGGAGCAGATCTTACGCAATTAACCAAGGAGGGATTTAATCATTTGTATAATAGCAAGATGCCATTTATCTGATAAGGAGTATTTCTTAGAATGCTTCAGTTCTTCTGATGAATGGGCTTGTACAGTGTTCAAAAGTGAGCACCAATGCTAAGTGAAAAGAAATGTCATGTGCTTTACATCACCCTTTCATGGCTTTCATATTACAGTATTTAATAAGCCAATAGTGCTGTTAAATATTTAGCAAATGTTCCCTCAAAACTGTGCCATATATTCAAATGGGATTTTGAGACATTTTACAGCACATAAGTAAAAATTATGGTTTAGTTCTTGAAATGGTCGAAACATGGCATATTTCCTAAGGGACAGCATGGCATAAGTACATTCAGTAGATTTCACACCAACAGAACATCAGCATTGATTCCCGTTTTTCGGATTAAGGATTCAAACTGACTCCCATTTTGTCAGAAGGAATCTGGACTAAGTTTATTTGCATGGTATTAAAACAGCATTATAATGTTTAGTAAAAACCCTGTGATTCACAGGGTGGCAGTTTAAAGGCAGCCTTACCAGTACATAGTCCTTAACAATTTATATTTTCTGAGTTGTGGGTGAGAGAAAAGCAGAGATCAAGTTGTTGTCCTCTTCTGAGGGTAACAGTTCATCACTAGGTAGCACTTTCAGGTTCTGTAGTAGGCAAAATAGAGACTTAATAACATAGCTACTGCTTGATGTTTTTAATCAAACAATAACAAATCACTAGAAACCCTGTCTTCTTTGACAAACGTCTGCAAGTTTCAGATCCTTGTTGTATGCTAATTAATCCTCACTAAGTACTTGTATAATAATTAAATGTCTTGCACTTATAGAACTGCAAAGCCTATTTACACTGTTTAAGTTTCTTGTTCTTTGAAAGATATGTGGGTTCCACATGTGTTGCAACGGGTATTCTTCTGTTTCTTGGGATAACTCCCAGATATTTGTCCCGGTCCATGTGTAAGAGGAAGCTGCAAAGGTTGGGCAAGCCTGTCTGGCTGTTAAATCAGTGTGTTTGCTGCTGCTGCTGCCCAGCTGCACATGTTCCTGCCCCATGCAGAGGCAGCACAGTGCTTCTGCTGCTTGCACTGACAGGGAAGGGACAGCTTTGCAGGTGTTCAGCTGCCTAGATTGAAGCTCCCACTGCTGTTTCCTTGGGATATCTCCAGTCCTCCCATTCCTTACTTAGTCTCTGAGCTCTGTGCACATATTTGGGCCTGCTGAAGAACTATATTTTCACATGTTCCTATAAAAAATAAAGGCTTATATTGGTGGGTAAGGGACATATTTAGTGTGGCACATAGTTTAACTCCTGAAGGTGAAAAGCAGTGTTCTTCTGCAAAGGTTATTTTCTATGTGGATGAATATGAATATTTTTATCATTTTCAGTTTGTATCAGGCACCTTCTTTTTAATATTGCAAAATATTACTCACTTGGGAAGAAATACCAGTGTAGCCTGTTTGAAAATTATTTGGGTCTTCTTTAAAACATTGGATTCTTCTTGAGAAATCATGTTCATATGCATGGCATATTTAAGTGTTCAAAAAATTAAGGTGTTAATTGCATGCATGTGTGTGAATATATGGAAAGGTCTATATAATTATATAGGGTAGACATACTTAATATGCATAGCTTGATGTATCTTGACCTCAGGTTACAAGAGTAGAAAATCCCATTTTCCAGCTTGTTTCAAATGTAGTAAAAATGCTGCTTCAGTTGCTTTATGCTACTCACATTGGGAAAGGTGCTTATACTGTGATAATTATCATCAAGGAATATTAATGCGTTCAGCATTTGTAACCCAAAAACTCATTATAGCTTAAGCTGTGCATCATCTGTGAAGAGAGAACTTTGCCAGAATTCGCTCTTCACAGGGGTTGCCTCCTGCTTGTGATGGAGTGGTCAGAGTATTGGAAGAGGTCACTCAGGCTATTTTTGAAAGCTCGAGTTTTGCAATTTTTGATTCACTACCTTCTGTCTAAGTAGCTTAGCCTTCTTCCCCCACCCTCCAAAAAAAAAAAAAAATCCTATTTCTAATTGAATGCCTGGTGAAGTGCATAAAGCTAAAAGATTGCATCTCATTATGCACAAGAGGCTAAAGGTGTAGACATAAATATTACACATCAAGGTCACAGAGATTTTGGAGTCTGTATTCCATCACCATACATGGGATTTGAACGAGCACCACTGTCACTCATGCTAATGGGAACTAGTTGTTCTAATCCTGTGATCTTTGATAAGAATCTGGTTTCTTACTTGTGTAAAACTTTTGATGCTTTTGGTAGCAACTTCCACTTCAGTATTTATGTATTCTGGGACCATGTCTTGATTCCTTAATGCTATTTCACCATGAGAATAAGATTTATCATTTTTACACCCCTCTTGTCTTCCAAGCTCCTAAACCCACAGTTTAACAGCCTTCACATTTCTAAAGTATACTTGAGCAGTCTGTTCAAAGCATCAGAGCCCAATTCTTTCCTCACTCAATTTTCACACCAATGTCCCCCAGTTGATTGAGCTGATTTATATTGATGTTGTTGAGAGGAGATTCAGTCCTTAGGCTTATTTTGTATTTTCATTAGTACATCTTGTTGTGAGAGTCTATATGTGCTTATACATTATGCTACCCAAATGGTAGTAGAATGGTTAGAGAATGAGATGGCTGAAGTATCTAAAAATAAATAACTCTCTGCAATCAAGTATTTCTTTTTTGTTGACTTGTAATTGAAATCTTCATTTCAACTAAGCAGATGAATATGATGCTTCCACCCTTGGTTATGGAGACAGTAGTAGTGCCAAAATAGCGGTGTTCAGTACTTGTTGTTGCTGGATTTTTTAATATGGCTTGGTTTTATTATTTTTTCTTCCCAATGCTGATACAATGTTTGTCATTTCTCACTCTTAATACTGCCACATATTGCATGTTGTAGTTTGCTTTATATTAGGCAGAGAAAGCTGGCTTTTGTGGACTGCTTTGTTTCTGAGGTCAGGATGTGAACCTGGCCTTGCTCCTGAGAGGACGAGAAAAATCTATTTCATAACTTTCTGCAGGCCTCAAAGAAGGCTAAGAAAACAAAACAAAACAAAACAAAAACCCCACAAAACCCACAGGCTTAGTTTAGTCGTGGTGAAGAGTTAGATTCATCAAGAGGAAAGCTTGCAGCTGATCAGCTTTTCTTGTCATAAAGAGTCCCTGCTGTCAGTGCACACTCCACTGATGTAGCAAAGCTTTGGGGAGCCTTGTGAGTCTTTTCAACACCCACGTATTTGTGCAGAAATACCTGACTTGATAACATAGAAAGAATCTGCTGAAGTAAGAAATTGCTTGCCTATTAAATCACCAAAATGAAGGGCTCACAAAAGAGGTAAACACAGTCCTCACGAGCTGAGTATGCGTATTACAGGCTTGCCCGGTTCACTTATGGGGCATAACTTTGGTTTGTGCAGCAGAGTGCTAATGCCTTGTAATGAATGGCTGTCTTAAACCAAGGAGAGATTCTCAGTGGGTGACAACACGGTTGATGGGAAATAATATGGTACCATATCTGCTATGTGAATGTAAACTTAATAATCGCTATGAATTTTGAGTAACCCTGCTTCCCTTCCAAGGAAATATTATGAAAAGATTGCTTCCAAATCCTTTGGATACTGTTCTTGAGATAGATGCCTTAGTCTTTACCTTGAAGCCCTGGAAATGAATGTATGCTCTTTGCAAGAGATAAGGGTGTAAACTTTCAAAGGAGTAAATTGTATTTCCATGTTTAAGCTCACCATTTGCACTTCATGTGGTGAAGGCCAGATGTGAGGAATTGCTTTTCAACATTATTTCTCCATCTTCTGTATCTCAAGACTTCTGAGTTATTATGCTAAAATGTTCTATTACATGTAATAAAGAAATGTTGGAAAACTAGAAATAGAGCAAGATTGCCTCCATCGATTTGGCTGCACTTGGATTGCTCCAGCTACATCTTAAACCACAAAACAGATCATCTTTGTGCAACATAATAATGTTGCTGAAAAAAACAAACAATCTGCATTTGCTTATGGCATGAAAAATGAAACCATTTTCCAGTTTTAACAGTTGCTCCTTTTAGAAAGGGAATCAGAAGGGAAAGTGCTGGGATTGTTCCTTATCCTGCTTACACTAACACAGGGAGCTACCAAGTAGGTGATTACAATGAAATGTGAGCAAATGTTTATGAAAAAAACAAATGAAATCAGAATTAGGGCCAGCAATTTTTTAAGTGTTAATATTCACTCCATGCTTATTTAATTTTTTTTTCAATTTTTTATCT
>NC_088171.1:107162032-107167032 GCF_028769735.1 Zonotrichia leucophrys gambelii | reverse complement strand
AAAGATGTTGTTTATAGTCTCTGGAGTCTTGACAGCAATTTTAGAATTGGAACAAAAGTGATATTTTTTTTCTAGTATTACTGTAACTACAGTAGAGTCTGGGATTTGGGGTGGGTATTTGTGATTGTCTAGTTAAGGGGACTAACACCAACTAACTCATCAGAGGGTAAAGTAGTTACATTCATTGTGGGCCTGTTTGTACTATACTGCAAATGGTTGCCTTGACTGTTGCAAGAGAGCATGGTTCTGCCCTCCCCTCTAACTCTCTTCACAAAATAAAAGGCAGTTCATTATTTATATTACCTGAGTCCAGGGTCCTCTTACGAGTAGAGACTAATGTTCATACAAAATGGAGTGATATAATGTGTAATGATTTTGTTATATGAATTTTCAATCCCTGGAGAACAAATGGAGACCTACAGATACCTTCAGTTTAGATCTCATTTGCTACCTGACCAGAGTGGGCAGAGGTCAAAGGTCAGAATATAATTTGCTGAGCCTTACCGCCTGTGTTGATCTTGGAGGCGGAATGATTGTCACAAAGGCTCATTGAGACTGTGTCACAAAGACTCATTGATACTAAAACATAAAATATAGTGGAATGTGTTTTTATATTTATTTATTCATACTGTTCACTGAAGACTTTGGGAAAATTAATTTCAGAGAGGTAGCAGTGTCAGTGGGCTTCTCCTGCTTCACCTTGAATTTGTTCACTGGATTTTTAAGATCAGTACTTATAGTGGGTGTTAAGGCTGCTTCAACAGGTTTCAAAAGTGAAATATTTTGGGTTGTGCAAGCTAATCTCAGCAAAGCAATGTTGCTTACAGTCTTAGGGGATGCATATTCGTCACAGATGTCAAAAGGAAAACATATTCTGCCTAATTTTCAAGTGATTTTTTACTAACAGTACCCTATAACCGGTTGATCTGCAAATAATAAATTTATGTTATGTTACTGAAATAGATTAAAGATTTATTTGGGAAAAGAATGTAATAGAAAATTCTGATGACATAAAGCATTTTGCTTGGACTTTGTGTTTCCTATTCTTTTCTTATTCTCCTTAATGTTTTTTCCACTCTTGTTTGGCTAGGTTCAGGGTGTCCACTTATCTCCACTTTTCTACAAGTTAATCAGAAGGTAAAATAAAATAAAAATAAAATCAGTAACATCCTGGTCTATCATTAACCCGTTTTTCACCCACTAACTTACCATAACAAACACATCCAGCAAGCAGCACAGCAGTGCTTCACAGGACTTAGCTCCTGTCCATCTCTTTGTGTGGCTGGCTCACTACATTCTCAGATAAGTCAGTAGTGGAGCAGAAATATAAAATACATTGGCCCAAGACCCTGTGCCTTGAAGCTGCTGAAAACTTCAGTTTCTAAAACCACACATGTGTGTGCAGGGGTTTAGCAGCACAACAACTTGCAAGATCAAGGCCCAAAGTGGGGAGAACCCTGTGTGACAGCATTCATTGAGCAGAGAGTCACACTGCTGAGGTTAAAAAAAAGGGCTTGTAACTGCATTATGAAATATCTCCTGTGAGCTTACAAAGTGGGGTAAAGGATAGTAGAGCACTGAATTCAAAAAAAGAAACAAAAAACTCAAACCAAAAAAACCAACAAAGTTTCAAAGAAACGTTGGGAATTTTTTATTTTTATTCTTAAAAAATAATTGTGAGGACAGAAAAATGAGACCTGTTTAACTTATGGAAAAAAGTCTGAGTGGGGATTTAAGAGAGATGGATTATATTCCTAAAAGGAAATAGGTTTGATGCCAGTCAGCTTTTTGAAGTAGTAAGTAATTTGAAAACAAAGGCTTCGTGACAGAGGCTGTGACTGGACTACAGCAGACAAACAGTTTAGGAGAGAATATTTTTTATGAAAAAGGGCGGATGGAATATGAAGCTTTCTGCCAAAGTCAGCAGTGGAAATAAGCAGAGGGAGTTGGACACATTTTTGGAAAAGAAGGGAGTACTGGGGTACCGCCACAAGCTATGCTGTGGGAGCCAAGGTTAGGAAATGTAGTTCAATTTGTGCATGCTCTGTTTATAGCAGAAATATGGAGCCTTTATAAGTTTTTCACCTGGCCTTTCATTTTTCCATATATGCCAGCATACTGTTGCTGCTGCATATTAATAAAATATTTTTTTAATCTTGCTTCTTTTTAGACAGTAGTGTGCAGCAGCATCTGTGAGAGCAAGGTAAAACATAATGTTTCAGTTACTACTGTGTAGTATTCAGAAAAATTGTTGGCTGTATGAGATTGATGGCTAGAATTAATTTTTTTGTACATTAAGGTGTAACAGCTTGGTAGTAAATGCCATCAAAACCCACTGTTGCAAGAATGCCAGTGTTGTTCTTCCTTCATTTTCACATTAGGTTTAATTATTTGCTGGATTTTAATACTCGTTGGTCATTCTTAACATCATTGAATTAACATGGAACCCTATTTTGGTAAAAAGCCTTATGGTGCCCCACTTTATTATAATAGTGCAATACAGATTAAAATTGCATCTGTTAAGATTACATTGTGTGTTTGGATTATGGGAGGCAGAAGCACAATAATCTCTGCTGAATATAACTATTGAAGCCAATAACCTGTAACCAATCACATAGTTCTTCTGTTGAAAAATGTGAGCTAGAAAGGATTACATCTTGGAAAAGATCATAAATCTGTCACCACTAATGTAATCTTTACAGGAGCTTTGTAACCAGTTAGCGACTAAAAGAGATCATTACTTCTTTTGCTATAATTACAATCATAACACATATTTGATATTTTATAACTTTCTTTGTTCAGCAGCAAATGCATTATAAAGTGTACAGCATTAATAAATAGAGGCATAATGAATGTGACTAATTGATTTTGGCAGTCAAAGACTGGCATACTTTTTATACAATAGGGAATCCATTCAAAGAAGCTTAACTGCTATTGAGTGAGCCTTCAATGTAATAATGGGACCTAATTTGGATTCTGTTGTATGAGGTGAGTAAAGAAGTACAAGTTAATGCTATATACAGCAGTGTAGTTCAGCGTGTAATATACACTTGCATGCAGTGATTCCTCTTTTCACTGCTATAAACCACTATATCCCAGCTCACACATGTGCTGCAATATTTCAGTAAGCACTCCTATCTGTCTATGTGTCAGAAGCTCTGAACGGAGAAACTCTATATCGTGTATGGAAGAGGGCATATTTAAAATACTCCTTTATTTTTTTACTCTGTCTGGGTACTACTTTTTGTCCTCATCTCTTTAGTGCTGGGCTCAGATTTTCCCTGCCTGTGAAATCCATAGACAGCAATGAAAGTGCTGGGAGACAGCACAAAAAGATTAAATTGTATGCCCAAGTGCAACAGCATAGCCTTTTAGCAGGTGTTTAGTGAAAAATTAATTCCTTGAAATTCCAAGGGAGAAGCCTGAGGGTTTATGAACAGTATGACCAGTCTTACAATCAAGACTTTGGATAGATATAAAAACTGATTTTGTATTCTTTACAAAATCTCTGTAAAATAAATATATAATGAGAAAGCTACTTAATTGTGGACACGACAGTGACAAATCCAGTGGAAGCTTGCACCCCCATAAATCCTATCATTATTCCTGTCCTATGTTCTTAGGTTCATGCATGCAGTAGAGACTGTGGAGTTTTGTGTAGATTTTTTGTTGTTTTGGGTTGGGGGGTTTGGTTTATTTGTTGTTGTTGGGGGGGTGGTTTTTATTTGTTTTAATGGGACTCTTTATTTCAGTTGGTGAGGTAGGGAAGGAACCAGGCAGAAAGGAATAGGAATAAAATAGATGAGCTTTCTGCACAGCTCCAGAAGTCTGCTGGTGCTCAGCATGGAAGCAGGGTGGAGCTCCTCCCAGAAAGTCCTGTTACTGCACACAATTGCACTTGTTTAAGGATTTACTTGTGTTTTTTAAAAGGAGAGCAAGTGGCCGTTAGTGTTCCAGCCACAACATTGTTACTTCTTGTATTACTCTTATTCTTGTGTGTTAAGCCTCCTAATATGAAGCCAAGAGTAGTTTACACCAACCAACTTTTCATTAACTGTGGTAGTAATTGATTTACAGGGGTTTGTAGCTGTTTATTTTTAATTAATTTGCAACAATGGAAATCTTGTTTTCTCTTAAAAGCAAAAAGGGAAAAAAAAAACCTACAAAACTTCTTGCATGACTGTCTGGCACCGTACAAGACATTGTGTTTGAATGCAATTAGAAAATAACAGTAATGGAAAGTCAGTCATTTCCAGGCAATGTGCAATTGATTTTCCTCCAATCAGAATAGGGAATGAGATCCTCTTGGTTTATTATTACATTATTTATGAGGTCATATTAAAACTGATCATTATTCCTAGCACTTCAGGTTGGGGAACAGGATCTAAATACTGTGCTGATAGAAGTAGCAAAAAAGGTTTGGTGAATAGTACTGGTTTGGATTATTCCTTTGATTATTACATATGCATGTAATAATTCCTGGAATTTTCTTTTGTTTGTCTCCAAACAATTTTATTACCTGGAATACATTAACACAAATGCATCATGAAATTTCCAAGAGGGCTGTTGAAGTTTATGTATCCCTGTCTGGGAGGCACAACCTTACCTTGGGCATCCTGGGTTCTATCTTTTTATTTTGTCTTTCTCCCTTCATTTTGGTAAAATATTTCCATTCTGAAAGCTTTGTAGAATTAAGTTCTTTCTGAAAAGATATTAAGAAGACAGGTCTAAAGGCATGTGCAATTTTTTTCTTGGTAACTGCTTTCATTGAAAAGGAAAGGACTGCAGGACTATACTGGAAGCTGATGTCGGGGCAGTCTTGAGAACTTGGGAGATGCATGGAGGTCTAGATCTCGAACGTGATGATCTCACAAAAACAAGTATTTTACTTACTGACAAATTTCAGGTGTGGTCAAAAAGTGCCACTGTGTCCAAACTGTCTCAAACCAGGAGAATTTTACCAGATATAGCATCAAAAGTCTTGACAATACCTCTAATAA